>NC_021165.2:49677497-49693143 GCF_000331145.2 Cicer arietinum
AGTAATCTAGTATATATAAAACTAGCACATCATAAAAATCACCTATATAATGGAAATTTAATCACAAAGTTTATTAACATATATTTTATAATAATTTTAACATCAAATTAATTATTTAAAATCCTATTAAATCAATAAAATAGTTTATCATAAAATTAAGGGTGTTACATTAACGAACAACATTAGGTGATTTTTAAAATATATTAAAAGAAAATCACTTCACATAATAATTAAGAATCAAGTCAACACTATTCTACCATTTTCTTTGATTTCTAAAAATGGCCTCACCAAAGTTGATTTCAGTTATGTCAATGCTTGTGACAACCATGGTTTTGATTAATGTGATGATTGTTGGAGCAGCAAAAACATGGTGTGTGGCAAAGAAGGGAGCTGATACCACAACATTACTTAGTGCTTTAAATTATGCATGTGGAGCTGGAGCTGATTGTGAGCCTATTCAGTCCACTGGACTTTGTTTTAATCCAGACACTGTCGAAGGACATGCTTCCTATGCTTTTAATAGTTACTATCAAATTCAGAAGCAAGCCGATGGCTCTTGCGATTTTGGTGGCAGTGCAACCACTGTTGAAATTGATCCAAGTATGCATATCAATACTCCTTTAATTAGTTTATTTATTTATTTTTTATATTAAATATAACTTTTATGATTGAACATTGTTTTGAAACTAATTTATATTGATGGTGCATGTTTGATTTTCCCGTTGTTTTTTTTTATTGATTTAGTCCCTTCAAAATTCAAAATAATTGTATTTAAATCCTCTTTTTGGTTCCAATAAAATATCTTTCATTGACTATCCTACGTCTATGATTTGAAAGAGCTTACTTAATCATTATTTTTCATTTTATGATATAGCTAAATCTAACATAATTTTAGTTCAAGAAAATAGTTTTCAAATGGTGCATAATGGTATGAAAAATATAGTATAAAATTCAAATTAACTTATGTTTAATGAGCTATATATATTTTTCTTTAATTTTCTAATGGAAATTAATTTTTTTTTTCAATGTATAGGTTATGAAAAGTGTGTATATCCATCTTCCTGAAGGTATGACCTTAAATTGTTTTCAACATTTGATTTAATATTTTTATTGGTTTTTAGTGTCCAAAATTTTATAAACGTAATTAATTGGTAATGTTATTTGATTTTTGTTTTGACGTTTTATTAGTATTGTTGGAGGAGCATGAATGAAAAGATCAATTAATTATTCGACATCATACAATACCCAAATGGAACAACAAATAAAAAATATTATGAGTCATATGCCTCTTAACTTTATCTATCAATGTATAGTTTTGATTTTATTTTATTTTTTTTATAGGCAAAATTTAATAAAAGAGTACCAAGATACTCGAACCCTTGTACAAAATATGTTGTATGTTGTGTTAATTCTAAAAAATTTAAATAAATCTTGATATTAATTCGGCATGGCTGCCTTTGAGTTGTTATTGTCTTGTAAGAATAATTTATGAAAATGAATTATATTTTATAATTCATAAGTGTGGTGTCGATCTAAAATCAATGTTTAATTTTTTTAGAGAATGTTTAGTCATACTCTAGCCCAACTCCGCGGACTTGAACTCTTCTTATTTCTATTTTATTATTTTGTTAATTTCTCTTTTGAAAATTTATATTACTATATCTTTTCATCATAAAATAAAATAAATAAAATATAATTCAAAACTTCACAATTATCTGTGAATTTTATGGTGATATTTATCATTTCTTTAAAAAAAAAAGAATACAATATTTACTTAGATTCATTAGAATATATTTTATTTTAAGTAATATGATAGGCCAATAAAATATTCAGTACTCGAGTAATATTTTAAATAATGATGCAGTTAAATATTCAGTACTCGAGAGAATTTGAATTTGAATTCTGATTTTAACAATAATTGATAACATGTTATGATTCTATTATGGTCACAAGTTGGCGCTACCCAATTGTAACATATTCTAGTCCAATTAAGGTCTTTAACCAATCTTGTGCATCCAATAGATGTGTTTGTGTCATTGGAATATTATTTAAGTCATTTTCTTCGTCGATGTGCTTATTCTAGTCCAATTAGGGTTTTTAACCAATCTTGTGCATCCAATAAGTTCATTTGTGTCATTGGATTATCATTTACGTCATTTTTTTTCCTCCGTAGGCCTATTCTAGTCGAATTAGGGTTTTTAACCAATCTTGTGCATCAAATAAGTTCATTTGTGTCATTGGATAAACATTTAGGTCACTTTCGTCCTCCCTAGGTATATTCAAGTCCAATTAGAGTTTTCAACTAATCTTGTGCATCCAATTAGTTCATTTGTGTCATTGGATTGACATTTAGGTGATTTTCTTTCTCCATAGGCTTATTCTAGTCGAATTAGGGTTTTTAACCAATCTTGTCCATCCAATAGGTGTGTTTGTGTAATTGGATTAACATTTAGGTCATTTTCGTCCTCCCTAGACTAATTCTAGTCAAATTAGGGTTTTTAACCAATCTTGTGCATCCAATAAGTTCATTTGTGTCATTGGATTATCATTTACGTCATTTTTTTTCCTCCGTAGGCCTATTCTAGTCGAATTAGGGTTTTTAACCAATCTTGTGCATCAAATAAGTTCATTTGTGTCATTGGATAAACATTTAGGTCACTTTCGTCCTCCCTAGGTATATTCAAGTCCAATTAGAGTTTTCAACTAATCTTGTGCATCCAATTAGTTCATTTGTGTCATTGGATTGACATTTAGGTGATTTTCTTTCTCCATAGGCTTATTCTAGTCGAATTAGGGTTTTTAACCAATCTTGTCCATCCAATAGGTGTGTTTGTGTAATTGGATTAACATTTAGGTCATTTTCGTCCTCCCTAGGCTTATTCTTGTCCAATTAGGGTTTTTAACCAATCTTGTGCATCCAATAAGTTCATTTGTGTCATTGGATTAACATTTAGGTTATTTTCGTCCTCCATAGACTTATTGTAGTCCAATAAGGGTTTTTTACTAATCTTTTTCATCAAATAGGTGTGTTTGTGTCACTGGTTTAACATTTAGGTCATTTTCGTCCTCCCTAGGCTTATTGGAGTCCAATTAGGGTTTTTAACCAATCTTGCATCCAATAAGTTCATTTGTGTCATTGGATTAACATTTTGGTCATTTTCGTCCTCCCTAGACTTATTCTAGTCCAATTAGAGTTTTTAACCAATCTTGTGCCTCCAATAAGTTCATTTGTGTCATTGATTTAACATTTAGGTCATTTTGTACACCCTCGGCTTATTCTAGTCCAATTAGGGTTTTAACTAATCTTGTTCATCCAGTAGGCGTGTTTGTGTCATTGGATTCACATTTAGATCATTTTCCTCCTCCGTAAGCTTATTCTAGTGCAATTAGAGTTTTTAACCAATCTTGTGCATCTAATAGGTGTGTTTGTGTCAATGGATAAACATTTAGGTAACTTTTGTCCTCCATAGGCTTATTCTAGTCCAATTAAGGTTTTTAATCAATCTTGTGCATCCAATAAGTTCATTTGTCTCATTGGATACAGATTTAAGTCATTTTCGTCATCCCTAGGTATATTCTAGTCCAATTAGAGTTTTTAACCAATCTCATGCATCCAATTAGTCCATTTGTGAATTTGGATTAACATTTATGTCATTTTCTTCCTCCTTAGGCTTATTCTAGTCGAATTAACGTTTTTAACCAATCTTGTCCCTCCAATAGGTATGTTTGTGTCATTGGATTAACATTAAGGTCAATTTCATCCTCCCTATGCTTAGTGTAGTTCATTTATGCTTTTTAACCAATCTTGTGCAACCAATAAGTTCATTTGTGTCATTGGATTAACATTTAGGTCATTTTTGTCCTCCATAGACTTATTACAGTCCAATTAGGGTTTTTACAAATCTTGTGCCTCCAATAAGTTCATTTGTGTCATTGATTAAACATTTAGGTCGTTTTTGTACTCCCTAGGCTTATTCTAGTCCAATTAGGGTTTTTAACTAATCTTGTTCATACAGTAGGTGTGTTTTTGTCATTGGATTAACATTTAGATCATTTTCGTCCTCCATAGGCATATTCTAGTTCAATTAGGGTTTTTAACCAATCTTGTGCATCTAATAGGTGTGTTTGCGTCATTGGATAAACATTTAGGTCACTTTCGTCCTCCCTAGGCTTATTCTTGTCCAATTTGGATTTTTAACCAATCTTGTGCATCCAATAAGTTCTTTTGTGTCATTGGATTATCGTTTAGGTCATTTTCGTCGTCCCGAGGCTTATTCTTGTCTAATTAGGGTTTTTAACCAATCTTATGCCTCCAATAAGTTCATTTGTATTATTGGATTAAAATTTAGGTCATTTTTGTACTCCCTCGCTTTATTCTAGTCCAATTAGGGTTTTAACTAATCTTGTTCATCCAGTAGGTGTGTTTATGTCATTGGATAAACGTTTAAGTTATTTTCATCCTCCCTAGACTTATTCTAGTCAAATTAGGGTTTTTAACCAAACTTGTGCATCCAATAAGTTCATTTGTGTCATTTGACTAACATTTAGATCATTTTCGTCCTCCATAGGCTTATTCTAGTTCTATTAGAATATTTATACAATCGTGTGCATTCAATAAGTTCATTTGTGTCATTGGATTAACATTTAGGTCATTTTCGTCCTCGTTAGGCCTATTTTAGTCGAATTAGGGTTTCTAACCAATCTTGTCTATCTAATAGGTGTGTTTGTGGCATTGGATTAACATTTTCATCATTTTCGTCGTCCTTAGGCTTATTGTAGTCAAATTAGGGTTTTTAACCAATCTTGTGCATCTAATAGGTGTGTTTGTGTCATTGGATAAACATTTAGGTCACTTTCGTCCTCCATTGGCTTATTCTAGTCCAATTAGGGTTTTTAACCAATCTTGTGCATCCAATAAGTTCATTTGTGTCATTGGATAAAAATTTAGGTCATTTTGGTCCTCTCTAGGTACATTCTAGTCCAATTAGAGTTTTTAACCAATCTTGTACATCCAATAGGTTCATTTGTGTCATTGGATTAACATTTAGGTCATTTTCGTCCTCCCTAGGCTTCTTCTAGTCTAGTTATGGTTTTTAACTAATCTTGTGCATCGAATAGGTGTGTTTGTGTCACTTGATTAACCTTTAGGTCATTTTCGCCCTACCTAGGCTAATTGTAGTCCAATTAGGGTGTTTAACCAAGCTTGTGCATCCAATAAGTTCATTTGTGTCATGGGATTAATCTTTAGGTCCTTTTCGACTTACTTAGACTTATTCTAGTCCAATTAGGATTTTTAACCAATCTTGTGCATCCAATAAGTTCATTTCAGTCATTGATTAACATTTAGGTCATTTTTGTATTCACTCGGCTTATTCTAGTCCAATTAGGGTTTTTAAATAATCTTGTGCATCCAATAAGTTCAATTGTTTCCTTAGATTAACATTTAGGTCATTTTCGTCCTCGTTAGGCTTTTTCTTGTCCAATTAGAGTTTTTAACCAATCTTGTGCATCTAATAAGTTCATTTTTGTCATTTGATAAACATTTAGGTCATTTTCGTCTTCCCTAGGTATATTCTAGTCCAATTAGAGTTTTTAACCAATATTGTGCATTCAATAGGTGTGTTTGTGTCATTGGATAAACATTAAGGTCACTTTCGTCCTCCATAGGCTTATGCTAGTCAAATTAGGGATTTTAACCAATCTTGTGCATCCAATAAGTTCATTTGTGTCATTGGATTCACATTTAGGTCATTTTCGACCTCCTTAGACTTATTCTAGACCAATTTGGGTTTTTAACCAATATTGTGCATCCAATAAGTTCATTTGTGTCATTGGATTACATGCATATTTACAATAACACAGTTCGGATTACATGCATAGCTTATATAAAACAATTAAACATATACATTAAGATGCCCTTCTTCTTTTCCTGGTGACATTCACATTTGTTTGTCCATTTACAATACGAAACGATGGATTAATCCAAATTCCCTCATCATGATCATCTCTAAGATATAAACCATCATCAGTTGAATCAATTTCATGTGGTTGTTGTGATGTTGCAAATAAAAGATCATTACCAACATCTTCATCATTATTGTTATCATCACTTATTTTATTGGTCGATAGGACAACAGACCATTTATCATTAGAAGGATCAGTGACATAAAACACTTGTTGAGCTTGCGACGCTAAAATAAAAGGCTCGTCTTTGTATCCCACCCTATTAAAATCGACAAGCAAGAATCCTGACTCATCAATCCGAACGCCATTATTATTATCGACCCACTTGCAACCAAATATGGGAACACAAAACATTGTGTAGTCTAACTCCCATATGCGCTCGATAACCCCAAAATATGATAGATTTGCATATATTGGGTTTTTGTCTTTTGCACTTGAGACATGCATCGCTTCAGCTACGAGAGTGACTCCACTATTTTGCATAGTGGTCTGATCATCTTGTTCTTTGGTATAAAATGTGTAGCCGTTAATAACATAACCAGTGTAAGAAAAGACATGTAAGCTCGGACCATTTGCTAGCCACCTCAATCTATTTGAAATTGATCCGGGGTCTATATCAAATTTTGACATTATGTGATTTTTTAACCATGTTACAAAACTTCGATTGTGCTCTCGAGTTATCCAATTTTGATTCCTATTCATGTTCAAACGAGATAACTGATCAATGTGTATTGTAACATACGGTTGAACCTCATCATCATTGTGCAGAACATACAATTGTGCCTGCTCCCATTCTGTCCTTGATATAGTCAGTAGTCTCCTTCCAGTTATCCCTTCTCCTGATAGTCTTCCCGAATGACGAGACATGGGAAGCCCTATGGATTCAACATTGGACAGATATTCAGTACAAAATTCAGCAGCCTCTTCAACAATGTATCGTTCAGCAATACAACCTTCTGGTCGACTTCTACTTTTTACGTACCCTTTTAATATTTTCATATATCGTTCTATCGGATACATCCATCTCATATAAGCTGGCCCACAAAGTTGTGTCTCCTTAACCAGATGAACAGTAAGGTGAACCATTATATCAAAAAACGATGGTGGGAAATACATTTCAAGCTCACACAAAGTAACAACAATTTCCCTCTGCAATGTCGGTAATTTCTGAGGGTCGATCACTTTACTACAAATTTCCCTGAAGAAGAAACATAATCTAGTTAAGGCTAGTCGAACTTTTTCAGGTAAAATGGAACGTATACCTATTGGTAGCAAATGCTCCATTATAATATGACAATCATGGGTCTTCAAACCTTTTAACTTGAGGTCTTTCATACAAACCAAATTTTTAATGTTCGAAGAGTATCCTTCTGGAACTTTAACTTCGTGTAGAAATTTACATAAAACAATTTTTTCCTTTCTAGATAGAGTATGAGCGGCTGGAGGTAGATATGTGCGATTTCCTTTCTTTACTGGAGCCAGTTCATTTCTTATTCCCATATCGACCAAGTCCAATCTTGCATTGACGCCATCTTTAGACTTTCCTGGAACATTGAGTAACGTACCAATAACACTTTCAAATACATTTTTTTCAATATGCATCACATCGAGGAAATGTCTTACATACAATGACTTCCAATATGGCAATTCAAAGAAAATTGACTTTTTCTTCCACCCAGTTTTCACCAGCTCTCCCGCAAAAGGTTTGCCAAATTTATTGGTCAAACCTTGTACTTTTTCAAGTATTTGATATCCAGTCGGTGCTAAAGGAGCTTTACCTTCCTCTGATTTTCCATTGAATGCATTTCTCCACCCACGATACTGATGACTATAAGGTAAAAATCTACGATGTCCAAGAAACACATTCTTCTTACAATGTTTCAACCGCATCCAATTTGTACTCTCTTCACATATAGGACATGCACACTGACCTTTAATGCTATATCCTGATAAATTACCATATGCTGGAAAATCATTAATTATGCCGAACAACATAACCCTTAAATTGAAACATTCTTTCTTATACCCATCATAAACTTCCACACCTGTCTCCCACATACTTTTTAAATTTTCGATTAGAGGAGTCAAGTATACGTCGATATCATTCCCCGGTTGTTTGGGTCCAGAAATTAACAGAGACAACATCATAAACTTACGCTTCATACATAACCATGGAGGTAGGTTATATATTACCAAAATCACAGGCCACGTGCTATGTGAGATGCTTTGAAGACCATGTGGATTCATTCCATCAGTAGAAAGTGCAAGTCTTAGATTTCTTGACTCTATCCCGAATTCAGGATACTCGTGATCAATTTTTGCCCATTGTGGGGAATCTGCAGGGTGTCGAAACATTCCATCTCTAATTCTTTCATCTGCATGCCATGTCAAGTGTTTTGAATCTTCTTCACTGCGATACATGCGCCTAAATCTTGGTATTATAGGAAAATACCACACGACTTTTGCTGGAGTAGATTCTTTCTTCTTATATCGAGAGACATTGCATTTCGGACACGCCTTAAGTAGTTCATATTCGTTTCGAAATAAAATGCAATCGTTAGGACACGCATGAATCCTTTCGTAACTCATTCCAATAGAACACAAAATCCGTTTAGCCTCGTAGGTTCGACTGGGAAGTTCATTATCATCTGGCAACATATCTTTTATGAGTGTTAATAATTCCGTAAAGCTTTTATCAGACCATCCATTACTCGCTTTTAAGTTGTACAACTTTAATATCGCTGACAGTCTTGTGAATTTAGTACAACCATTATATAATTCTTTCTCTGCATCACTCAACAAACTTTCAAACATTTTAGGACAATCTCGAAGATCTTCTTCAACTGCTTTTGCAATCTCATCAACTCGGTCCGGCTCATATGTATCTGTATCGAAATCAGTTGAAGCATATGTAGAACTATTCTCAAAATTAATGTTTCCTTTTTTTTTCTCACCATGTCTTATCCAACATGTGTAGCTTTGATCAATTCCATTACATACTAGATGTCCTTCTAATTCATCTTCTCTAACACGTTTTCCAAAACAACATTTTAAACAAGGACAAACTACTCTATTTGGATCTTTTGCATTCTTCACTGCAAACTCAACAAACTCCTTCACTCCAATTTCATACTCTTTTGACAATCGATTGGCTGAAATCCATTTCCTATCCATATTATACCACCTATATAAATGCAGTAACAAAAATAATAAGCTTTCAAAACATATCAACAAGTTTCAAAAAGAAACCAATATCAACTAACAATTTCAAAACAGAACAGATCATGTGGTATGAGTTTTTGACAATTTTTGACAATTTCAAAACAGAACAGATCATGTGGTATGAGTTTTTGACAATTTTTGACAATTTCAAAACAGAACAGATCATGTGGTATGAGTTTTTGACAATTTTTGACAATTTCAAAACATAACAGATCATGTGTAAAAAATACCTTAGACAACGTAGATGGCCGCACAGTACGTAGAGGATATTAGGGTTCCCAACGTATATAATTATTTGAAAGATGTAGAGGATATGAGGGTTTCCAACGTATATAATTATTTGAAAGATGTATTTTACAGCGCTTGTGAAAAACGCGCTGTAATAGGTAGTTAAATTCAATGAAAGCGCATGTGTTTTACAGCGCTTGTGAAAAACGCGCTGTAATAGGTAGTTAAATTCAATGAAAGCGCATGTGTTTTACAGCGCTTGTGAAAAAAGCGCTGTAACTGATTCGCGAAAGCGCTTCCTTTTACAGCGCTTTTTTGACAAGCGCTGTAAAAGCCTTATAACGTGATGCGCAAACGTTATATGACCTACTACAGCGCTTGTTTTACAGCGCTTTGCATCAAAAGCGCTGTAATAGGTTCCGTTATTTTTAAAATATAATTACAACAGCGCTTGTGTTTAGCAAGCGCTGTAAAATGGGCGCTGTTAAATGTCATTTTTGGCGTAGTGTTTTTAACAAATCTTGTCCATCCAATAGGTGTGTTTGTTTCATTGGATTAACTTTTAGGTCATTTTCGTCCTCCCTAGACTTATTCTAGTCCAATTAAGGTTTTTAACCAATCTTGTGCATCCAATAAGTTCATTTGTGTCATTGGATTAACATTGAGGTCATTTTCGTTCACCCTAAGCTTATTCTTGTCCAATTAGGATTTTTAACAAATCTTGTGCACCGAATAGGTGTGTTTGTGTCATTGGATTAACATTTCAGTCATTTTCGTCCTCCGTAGGCTTATTCTAGTCCAATTAGGATTTGTAACCAATCTTGTGTATCCAATAAGTTCATTTGTTTCATCGGATTAACGTTTTGGTCATTTTCGTCTTCCGTAGACTTAATCTAGTCCAATTATGGTTTTTAACCAATCTTGTGCCTCCAATAAGTTCATTTGTGTCATTGGATTATAATTTAGGTCATTTTCGTCCTCCCTAGGCTTATCCTTGTCCAATTAGAGTTTTTAACCAATCTTGTGCATCCAATAGGTGTGTTTGTGTCATTGGATAAACATCTAGGTCACTTTCGTCCTCCATAGGCTTATTCTAGTCCAATTAGGATTTTTAACCAATCTTGTGCATCCAATAAGTTCATTTGTTTCATTGGATAAACATTTAGGTCATTTTCGTCTTCCCTAGGTATATTCTAGTCGAATTGGGTTTTTAACCAATAATGTGGATCCAATAAGTTCATCTGTGTCTTTGGATTATCGTTTAGGTCATTTTGGTCCTCCCTAGGCTTATTCATTTCCAATTAGGATTTTTAACCAATCTTGTGCATCCAATAGGTGTGTTTGTGTAATTGGATTAACATTTAGGTCATTTTCGTCCTCCCTAGGCTTATTCATTTCCAATTAGGATTTTTAACCAATCTTGTGCATCCAATAGGTGTGTTTGTGTAATTGGATTAACATTTAGGTCATTTTCGTCCTCCTGAGGCTTATTCTTGTCCAATTAGGGTTTTTAACAAATCTTATCCATCCAATAGGTGTGTTTGTGTCATTGAAGTAACAATTAGGTCATTTTCGTCCTCTATAGGCTTATTCTAGTCCAATTAAGGCTTTTAACCAATCTTATACATCCAATAAGTTCATTTGTGTCTTTGGATTAACATATAGGTCATTTTCGTGCTCCCTCAGCTTATTCTAGTCCAATTAGGGTTTTTAACCAATCTTGTGCATCCAATAAGTTCATTTGTATCATTGGATTAACATTTAGGTCATTTTAGTCCTCCCTAGGCTTATTCTAGTCCAATTAGAGTTTTTAACTAATCTTGTGGATCCAATAAGTTCCGTTGTTTCATTGGATTAACATTTAGGTCATTTTCGTCCTCCATAGGCTTATTCTAGTCCAATTAGGTTTTTTTTACTAATCTTGTGCATCAAATAGGTGTGTTTGTGTTACTGGATTAACATTTAGGTAATTTTCGTCCTCCCAAGGCTTATTGTAGTCCAATTATGGTTTTTAACAAATCTTGTGCCTCCAATAAGTTCATTTGTGTCATTGGATTATAATTTAGGTCATTTTCGTCCTCCTTAGGCTTATTCTTGTCCAATTAGAGTTTTTAACCAATCTGGTGCATCCAATAGGTGTGTTTGTGTCATTGGATAAACAACTAGGTCACTTTCGTCCTCCATAGGCTTTTTCTAGTCCAATTAGGATTTTTAACCAATCTTGTGCATCCAATAAGTTCATTTGTTTCATTGGATAAACATTGAGGTCATTTTCGTCATCCGTAAGTATATTCTAGTCCAATTAGGGTTTTTAACCAATAATGTGCATCCAATAAGTTCATCTGTGTCATTGGATTATCGTTTAGTTCATTTTCGTCCTCCCTAAGCTTTTTCCTTTCCAATTAGGATTTTTAACCAATCTTGTGCATCCAATAGGTGTTTTGTGTAAATCGATTAACATTTAGGTCACCTTCGACCTCCCTAGGCTTATTCTAGTTCTACTACAGTTTTTAACCAATCTTGTGCATCCAATAAGTTCATTTGTGTCATTGGATTGACATTTAGGTCATTTACGTCCTCGCTAAGCTTATTCTAGTCCAATTATGGTTTTTAACAAATCTTGTTCATCCAATAATTTCATTGTTGTCATTGGTTTAACATTTAGGTCATTTTCGTCCTCCCTAAGCTTATTTTAGTCCAATTAGGGTTTTTAACCAATCTTGTGCATCCAATAAGTTCATTTGTGTCATTGGATGAAGATTTAGGTCATTTTCGTCCTCCCTAGGCATATTCTTGTCCAATTAGGGTTTTTAACGAATCTTGTGCATCCAATAAGTTCATTTGTGTCATTGGATGAAGATTTAGGTCATTTTCGTCCTCCATAGGCGTATTCTAGTCCAATTAGGGTTTTTAACCAAACTTGTGCATCCAATAAGTTCATTTCTTTCATTGGATTAACATTTAGGTCATTTTTGGCCTCCGTAGGTACATTCTAGTCAAATTAGAGTTATTAACCAATGTTGTGCATCCAATTAGTTCATTTGTGTCATTGGATTAACATTTAGGTCATTTTCTTCTTCCTAGGCTTATTGTAGTCGAATTAGGGTTTTTAAAAAATCTGGTCCATCCAACAGGCGTGTTTGTGTCATTGGATTAACATTTAGGTCATTTTCGTCCTCCCTAGGCTTATTGTCGTCCAATTAGGGTTTTTAACCAATCTTGTGCATCCAATAAGTTCATTTGTGTCATTGGATTAACATTTAGGTCATTTTCGTCCTCCCTAGGCTTATTGTCGTCCAATTAGGGTTTTTAACCAATCTTGTGCATCCAATAAGTTCATTTGTGCGCTGGATTAACATTTAAGTCATTTACGTCCTCCCTAGGCTTATTCTATTCCAATTAAGGTGTTTGACCAATCTTGTGCATCCAATAAGTTCATTTGTGTCATTGGATTAACATTTAGGTCATTTTCGTCCCCCCTAGGCTTATTCAAGTCCAACTAGGATTGTTATCCAATCTTGTGCATCCAATAAGTTCATTTCTGTCATTGGATTATCGTTTAGGTCATTTTCATCCTCCCTAGGCTTATTCTTTTCCAATTAGGGTTTTTAAAAAATCTTGTGCATCCAATAGGGATGTTTGTGTCATTGGTGTTGGTTGGTATGACCTCGAAATAATCGGAATGTATTAGTTCTTTAAGAAATTAAATCAGAATTATACGCACAGCGGAATTAAATAGCGGCATATAAGATTAGTAATTGCAAGTAGATTGATAAGAGATTAACCAAGATGCATGCAAGTCAAATTACCAGTTTAAACAATATTACCTAACACAGAATATGTTTAACATGCATCTAATATTAATCACACATACAAATATTGCAAGATAGAAAATTAAAGGAGTTAAAGAGAAGATTGCACCAAGAATTTATCCTGGTTCAGTTGTCAACAAGACAACCTACATCCAGTCCTGACAATCCAATCGGATTTCAGATTTTCTTCTCCAATAGAAAGAATCAATTACAGATTGTCCAGTTTCATCCCCGAAACCTATCTATCTTAATGATCTCTTTCCTATTGATCACCCTCTGATCCTTGTAGACACTCGGCAATCTAACACAGAATCACAGTGCGACTCTTTCTTGTTGAGCTCTCTCACCCAAGAAAGTAGCCACCAGTTTCTAGCTGGCTTTCTATCAACCCTTTGATCCTTGTAGACACTCAGCAGTCTAACACAGAATCACAGTGCGACTCTTTCTTGTTGAGCACTCTCACCCAAGAAAGTAGCCACCAGTTTCTAGCTGGCTTTCTATCAACCCTTTGATCCTTGTAGACAATCGGCAGCCTAACACAAAATCAAAGTACGACTCTTTCTTGTTGAGACCTCTCACCCAAGAAAGTAGTATGAAAGTTATGATCAAGGTTCTTAGAGAAAAAGATTGAAAGACAGTTTATATAGTTTCAGAAAAACAACTACTAAATCGATTTACCAATCGATTTATTAAAGTTATAAAACATGTGTAATCGATTTGCCAATCGATTATCGCGAGTCTTGTTTTTCTTTAATCTTGAAACTATATAAGCTAATCGATTTACCAATCGATTTATTTAAAGCACTTTTCAGAATAAATCGATTCACAAATACGCATAATCGATTTGGCCACAAACTAGGAATTCATTGTGATGTCAAAACATTTGTTTCAATCGATTCCCCAATCGATTGTGTTTCAAAAAGTTCGTTCAATCGATTTCCCAATCGATTGTGTTTAAGTCAGTGACTCAGCTATTTTGATGTTAGTCGATGTGCCAATCGATTTGGTATTTGTTTTCTGAAAAGTTCTTACCAGATGTTTAGTTCAATCGATTTCCCAATCGATTGTGTTTAAGTCAGTGACTCAGCTATTTTGATGTTAGTCGATGTGCCAATCGATTTGGTATTTGTTTTCTGAAAAGTTCTTACCAGATGTTTAGTTCAATCGATTTCCCAATCGATTGCAACCAAATATAACTTGATTGAAATTCTCACAATAGATTGTCCAATTGATTGTGTTTGTCACAGGGGAAGTTATTTTGCAAATAGTACTTAAGCAATCGATTTGCCCATCGATTACCCTCAAAACTGGAGTGTCACTATGACTTGTACAATCGATTTGCCAGTCGATTAGTTTCAATCAGTTTTCATTTTGTGATATGCACAATCGATTTGTCAATCGATTAACCTGTAAGTCAGGTTGCCACTGACTTGTTCAACTTTCAATTCTAATTTAGTCAGTCGATTTCCCAATCGATTATACATTCACAAACATATACTTATCCTTACACCCTTGTTATGAAATCGATTTCCCAATCGATTTACTCAGTGAATAATCAACTTTTGTTGATTTCTTGTGTTCCAAGCAATATGTTCCAAGTATGTAGGATTGGATTGTTGTTCCTGAAATCTTGCTCAATTCAAATATTAGATTTATCATATGATGTATGAACATTGTATGTTTGTTAATTATATCAAAATTAGGATTCAAAGGACTAAAGTCCAACAATCTCCCCCTTTTTGGCATAATTGACAATTCATACAATTTTAACTTGAGCATTTCAAAACAACAAGCATAAGAGTATTATTACATTATTAAGTATCAGAACAAAATCATCAGATTGTAAAAACAATGTAACAACAAGCATATTATCAAGTTATAATTTTTTTTTGATACCACAAGCATATTATCAAGTTATAATTTTTCTCCCCCTTTGTCAGTTAAGGCAAAAAGGCAGAAAAAGAATTCCTCCCCCTATGTTAAACAACATAAGCATTGGGGTTGAAATCGTATAACATTGTATATCAGATCAATGACAATCAGAGCAATATATCAGAGCAATTACTGAGCATATCAGTTGATTAAGATAACTGAATTCAGATTAAACAACATGTGCAGTGAATTAGATCAAACAACCAGATATGCAACAGAGCAGTATGACAATATTAATTTGATGACAATGAATAAACTTGCTTATATATATATCATTAAGAAAACATAAAACAGCAAAGCAAATAAAACAAGGCATCACAAATAAAGAACTTACACACCTAATCTCCTAAAGTGGGCTGGTCCTCACTATCATCTAGGGGAGAGGTAGAGACCGTTGTATTACCCTCAGCTGGTGTCTCCTCACCATGAGTCGCAGATCGATCTAGGGGATCTGGTTGTGGTTCTTCAGTTGCTTGTCGACCAATATC
>NC_021165.2:49693590-49699902 GCF_000331145.2 Cicer arietinum
TGATCAGCTGTGGATACGGCAACATAATTTTACTCTGCGAAGCTTCTAGCATGTGCCTTAGCACAATCCAGGTCCAACTCATCTTTAGGTCTTTTGATAATCCCCATAGCAGTAGAATATCTAGCTTCTGAACTACCGCGTGATTTCCTGATCGAGGTACAAGCATCCTTGTGAGCGTATACATGAGCATCCGTTGTTGTACCTTCATCTATCCAATTGGCAATGAGATGGTTTCAACAAAACCATCAACCACAATATCTTTCACTGCCGTGTGCCTGTCCAGTGATGCTTCCCATCCTTTGTCAGCTGCATCCGCATCAGAACTGCCATCTAAAGATGTTCCGTGGAATGGCAATCCTGTCACCTCAGCAAAATCTTCAAAAGACATTGATAACCTTTTACCTTTAATCTGAGTCTTGAATCCCTTATCAGTAAGCTTGAAGTTTGCGTAAAATTCCCTTATCAGTTTTGGATAACTGTCCAGAGTAGATGAAAGAAAACCTTCAAGACCATGAAATCTCAAATGATCTTGGAATGTGAAGCCTTCTGTATCAAAGTAGGCAAAATCCAGAGTTCTGCCCTCATGGATTTTCCTTTTTATAAATTCTGCTGGAATGGTGACTTCTGCATCCTTATCCTTAGGTGCAGGTGTTTTCTTAGGTGGGGGTGATGTAACAGGCTTCTTTTTCTTTTGAGAAATCTCTTTCATAGCATCAGCCAAAAGCTTCTCTGATGGTGGTTCCTTCCTTTTCTTAGACACCTCTTGATTAAGTGCAGGTTGCTTGCCCTTGTCCTTGGCAAGGATCTTATGCGTAGGAATTGAAATCCTTTTAGACACAGTAGGTGGAGGTGAAGGAGTTCCACTTGTTGAAGATGATGAAGGTGAAGGGGTATGGGCTTGGGTCTGTTTCACTCGAGCCATGTTTGTAAATTGAAGAAATTGAGTGAAGATAAAGTGTAGATTGAATTTAGATATTAGTTGTAGAGACAGAGCAAGGAGATGAAGTAGAGAAAAATAAAGAAATCTGGAGATACTCAGTGAAGAAATCGATTTAGAACTGTTCCTATTTAAACCTTTGAACAAGTAAATCGATTGCTCAATCGACTATGTTACCGTTTCTGGAAATCCTCAATCGATTTGGTAATAATTACCTTCAACGGCTAGTGAGAAATAGTCATAACGGTAATATTTCAAATCGATGTCCAAATCGATGTCCAGAGTTACTTAATCGATTCCCAAATCGATTGTCTAAACGTTGAGTACTGAACTAGTCGATTTCCCAATCGACGCTCGGGCATATTTCAAAACACATCTCTGAACTTTGAATCCTGGGCTAAAACAATCGATTCCCAAATCGATTCTTTAATCAAAAAAAGAACAAACTTGAAATCGATTACCCAATCGATTTAAACAAAAAAAACTTTCTAATTAAATGCCATTGACTCTTTTCCTGTGTCATCAATACAATTTGGTTGACCAATCTTTCTTCATTTAACTTCATTTAATGTTAAAGACAAGACTCTCAGACTTGTCTCCTTTCACGTGTCTTGAGCATCCACTTTCAAATACCAATCTTGCTTGGTGGATGTCAAGCACACCTGCAAAAAATAATTAAGTTTTGGATATAGGTACCCAATTCAAAGTGGGTCCTGGGGGGTCAGTTTCAAACACAGATTTCTTTGATATCCAAACTTGCTTCCATCCTCTATTGGCTAATTTTTTAAATGTGCAATTTGATGCAAAATGTCCCTTTCTGCAACAGAAATGACATTTGCCATCAAAGGATGAATGTTTGTTTGGTCTAGTAAAGATGTCATACATACTGTTAGCAATATCAGATTTTTGACCATGTTTGACATTTCTGGTTTGCATATAACCAATACCATATCTATATTTATTTCTTTTAACATGCATATTTGGTGTATATCCTAAACCAGATTTTTCATGAACATGTCTTTGATTGCTAAGTATGACATTCAGTTTATCGTTACTATTAGCAAATTTCAATAAATCAGATTTTAATGATGCAACAGTATTCTCTAGTTCAATGCATCTTGCAGATTTTTCATGTGAATCCTTTTTCAGTTGTTCACATAAATTTTCAATTTCTTTATGTTCATTTTTCATTTGTTCAAGCATTTTCTTTGTGCTCAACAACTGTTTTATGGAATTCACATAATCATCATGCAGTTCATTGAAAGCTTCTTGTAGCTCATCATATGTTGGATTAGATTGTGAACTAACCTCATTTTCTGATTCTGAATCTGTATTTGCCATGAGACACAAATTGACTTCTTCTTCATTCGAAGAGGTAGAGGATTGTTCGTTGTCACTCCATGCAATATAAGCTCTTCTGGCTTTGTGAGCTGGCTCCTTGTCTTTAGTGTTTGTAGTCCTATTTTTGTATTTCATCTTATGACAGTCAGACTTGATATGACCAGTTTTACCACATTCATAGCATGTAATTGTCTTGTTGTCACTAGTCTTGGAGCTAGATGGCTTTCTGAATTTATTGTCTTTCTTCTTCAGAAATTTCTTAAATTTCTTGACAAGTGACCCGATTTCAGTCTCTTCAGTTTCACTACTGGATTCATTTGAGCAGCTATCTGATTCAGTTTTCGATTGATGGGCTTGAACCTTCAAAGATAATCCTTTCTTTTTCCTGCTTTCCATTTCTGATTCGTCCAGCCGATGCAGTTCCATTTCATGTTCCCTTAGTTTTCCAAACAATGTTGCAGTTGTCATCTTTGCTAGATCTTTAGATTCAACTATGGCTGTTATTTTGGGCTGCCATTCTCTGGTTAGACATCTCATAATTTTTCCAATTTGCTTTTTAACCAATCTTTTGTATACAATAAGGTCAATTGTGTCATTGGATTTACATTTAGGTCATTTTCGTGCTCCATCCACTTATTCTAGTCCAAAAAGGGTTTTTAACCAATCCTGTGCATCCAATAAGTTCATTTGTTTCATGGGATTAACATTTACGTCATTTTCATCCACCCATGGCTTATTCTTGTCCAATTATGGTTTTTAACTAATCTTGTGCATCGAATAGGTGTGTTTGTGTCACTGGATTAACATTTAGGTCATTTTCGGCCTCCTTAGGCTTATTATAGTCCAATTAGGGTTTTTAAGCATTCCTGTGCCTCCAATAAGTTCATTTGTGTCATTGATGTAACATTTAGGTCATTTGTGTACTCCCTCGGCTTATTATAGTCCAATTAGGGTTTTTAAATAATCTTCATCCATTATGTGTGTTTTTGTCATTGGATTAATATTTAGATCATTTACGTCCTCCATAGGCTTATTCTAGTTCAATTAGAGTTTTTAACCAATCTTGTGCATCCAATTGATGTGTTTGTGTCATTGGATCAACATCTAGGTCACTTTCGTCCTCCATTGGCTTATTCTAGTCCAATTAGGGTTTTTAACCAATCTTGTGCATCCAATATGTTCATTTGTTTCATTGGATAAACATTTAGGTCATTTTCGTCTTCCATAGGTATATTCTAGTCCAATTAGGATTTTTAACCAATCTTGTGCATCCAATAAGTTCATTTGTGTCATTGGATTATCGTTTAGGTTATTTTCGTCCTCCCTCGGCTTATTCTTTTCCAATTAGAGTTTTTACCAAATCTTCCGCATCCAATAGGTGTTTTTTTGTCATTGGATTAACATTTAGATTATTTTCGTCCACCGTAGGCTTATTCTAGTCCAATTATGGTTTTTAACTAATCTTGTGCATCGAATAGGTGTGTTTGTGTCCTCCCTAGGCTTATTAAAGTCTAATTTCAGTTTTTAACCAGTCATGTGCATCCAATATGTTCATTTGTGTAATTGATGTAACATTTAGGTCATTTTTGTACTCCCTCGGCTTATTCTAGTACAATTAGGGTTTTTAAATAATCTTCATCCAATATGTGTGTTTTTGTCATTGGATTAATATTTAGATCATTTACGTCCTCCATAGGCTTATTCTAGTTCAATTAGAGTTTTTAACCAATCTTGTGCATCCAATTGATGTGTTTGTGTCATTGGATCAACATCTAGGTCACTTTCGTCCTCCATTGGCTTATTCTAGTCCAATTAGGGTTTTTAACCAATCTTGTGCATCCAATATGTTCATTTGTTTCATTGGATAAACATTTAGGTCATTTTCGTCTTCCATAGGTATATTCTAGTCCAATTAGGATTTTTAACCAATCTTGTGCATCCAATAAGTTCATTTGTGTCATTGGATTATCGTTTAGGTTATTTTCGTCCTCCCTCGGCTTATTCTTTTCCAATTAGAGTTTTTACCAAATCTTCCGCATCCAATAGGTGTTTTTTTGTAATTGGATTAACATTTAGGTCACTTTCGTCCTCCCTAGGCTTATTCTAGTCAAATTAGGGTTTTTAACCAATCTTGTCGATCCAATACGTATGTTTGTGTGATTGGATTAACATTTAGGTCATTTTCGTCCCCCCGAGGCTTATTCTAGTCCAATTAGGGTTTTTAACCAATCCTGTGCATCCAATAAGTTCATTTATGTCATTGGTTTAATATTTAGGTCATTTATGTCCTCCTTAGCATTATTCTAGTCCAATTATGGTTTTTTTACCAATCTTGTGCATCCAATAATTTCATTTGTGTCATTGGATTAACATTTAGGTCATTCTCGTCCTCCTTAGGCTTATTATAGTCCAATTAAGGTTTTTAACCAATCTTGTGCATCTAATAAGTTTATTTGTGTCATTGGATTATCGTTTAGGTCATTTTCGTCCTCCATAGGCTTATTCTAGTCCAATTAGGGTTTTAACCAATCTTGTGCATCCAATAAGTTCATTTGTGTCATTCGATTAATATTTAGATCATTTTCGTCCTCCCTAGGCTTATTCTTGTGCAATTAGGGTTTTTAACCAATCTTGTGCATCCAATAAGTTCATTTGTGTCATTCGATTAATATTTAGATCATTTTCGTCCTCCCTAGGCTTATTCTTGTGCAATTAGGGTTTTTAACCAATCTTGTGCATCCAATAAGTTCATTTGTGTCATTCGATTAATATTTAGATCATTTTCGTCCTCCCTAGGCTTTTTCTAGTCCAATTACAATTTTTAATCAATCTTGTGTATCCAATTAGTTCATTTGTGTCATTGGATTAACATTTAGGTCATTTACTTCGTCCCTAGGCTTATTCTAGTCCAAGTAGGGTTCTTAACCAATCTTGTGCATCCAATAGGTGTGTTTGTATAATTGGATTAACATTTAGGTCATTTTCGTCGTCGCTATGCTTATTCTAGTCCAATTTGGGTTTTTAGCCATGGATTAACATTTAGGTCATTTACTTCGTCCCTAGGCTTATTCTAGTCCAAGTAGGGTTCTTAACCAATCTTGTGCATCCAATAGGTGTGTTTGTATAATTGGATTAACATTTAGGTCATTTTCGTCGTCGCTATGCTTATTCTAGTCCAATTTGGGTTTTTAGCCAATCTTGAGAATCCAATAAGTTTATTTGTGTCACTGGATTATCATTTCGGTCATTTTCGTCCTCGCGAGGCCTATTCTTGTCCAATTAGGGGTTTTAACAATTCATGTGCATCCAATAGGTGTGTTTGTGTCATTGGATTAACATTTAGGTCATTTTCGTCCTCGCTAGGATTAATCTAATCCAATTAGGGTTTTTAACCAATCTTGTGCTTCCAATAAGTTCATTTGTGTCATTGGATTAACATTTAGGTCATTTTCGTCCTCCGTAGGCTTAATATAGTCCAGTTAGGATTTTTAACCAATCTTGTGCATCCAATTAGTTCATTTGTGTCATTAGATTAACATTTAGATCATTTTCGTCATCCCTAGGCTTATTCTAGTCCAATTAGAGTTTTTAACCAATCTTGTGTTGGAAATAATATCCTTTATTTGTTAAAAAAATATGAGAAATTTCTTTACTAATTTTACCAGATTATTAATCAGATTAACAATGATCGGTTAAAGAATTTATTCAGGAACAAAGATTCTCAATTGCATGAATTATCAATATAAGAGTACAGATACAAATACAATGCTTATTCAAAAGATTAATCAAGACAGAAATTCACCAATACAAACATTTAAGAATAAGCATTCAAGCAATATCAAAATAAAGAGAAAATATAAGAAAATCGTGCACCATGATTTATACTGGTTCGGCTATATATTTGATAGCCTACATCCAGTCCTGAAATCCAAACCAGATTTCAGCCTTTCCAATAGAATCGACTTGAGTACGTTTTACAGATTTTCCAGCTCACACATGGCCTATCTATCCAACTCACTCACTTCTATTACAAT
>NC_021165.2:49700531-49725000 GCF_000331145.2 Cicer arietinum
AAGAGTGGGGGTGAATTAGGTGTTTAGAAATTTTCTTGTTTTTAGAGATTTAGTGTTTGATTTTTCTGATTTAAGATAGTGTATGGAAAGGATAAATGGCAGAAATATAAAGAACACAAAGATATTATCCTGGTTCCCCTTATCACCAAGGGTACATCCAGTCCTCTTACATACCATAAGAGATTTTCCACTATTGTTAGAATAAGTACAAGTCCCACCCTAGGACCTTTCTTACAAACTCCTAACAATCACCCTAAGATAGCACACCATTATCTTAGTTTACAAAACTTGAAGAAAGAACACCACTTTCCTCAATTTACAACACTTGAAGAAAGTACACCACTTTCTTCAATTTACAACACTTGAATGGTTTAGCAATATGGATTTTGACTTAGATCAATATGATATAACAGTTGATGTACAATGATAACAATCCAATATAATTTCAAGTACACTAGAGAACTTTGCTTAATGATATGAAAATGTAAAATCTGTACTTGAAATATAAAAGTGAAACTTTGAAAAACTCAAAACATTTTAGAAAGTTTGTTCAAGGTTTGGTTGTAGGATTGATTGTTGTTTGATCTGAAGTTATGGGGTATTTATACTCCATAAACATCTCTTCAGATTCGTGGCCATTGATCCAAGAGGTTTGATGAAAGAATACAATGATTTGGAGCCATTCCAGATCTGAAAAATTGTATTGCTTCCAGTTGTATTCGAATACAGGATGTGTGTATTCGAATACACCTCTTTGTAACGTTCAAAAATATTCAAAAATTACACCTTGTATTCGAATACACATGTGTGTAGTCGAATATAGATTAGTGAAAATTTGCCACTGACTTACTTTGTATTCGACTACATAAGGTTGTAGTAGAATACAAATATGAGGATTTTGGCAACTGACTTGATGTGTATTCGACGACACATAGTTGTAGTCGAATACAACTTTGAGACTTTTGCTTCTGACTTGCTTTGTATTCGAATACACTTATGTATTTTGTCAAAAATATTATTTTCAAACATTATTTATATATTTTTACTTTTTGAAAATCTTTTTGATGCATATGCTAAAATGAAAGGTTCTCATGTGCATTTGAAATATACGAATATTAGATTGCATCGTGTACCTTTACATTATAAAACTTCTAGCATATTTGACCATAGTTGTCTTTGATGTTTGACTTCTTTTTGAGCCTGCAACTTGATCACTTTCCTTTGCCTTTGTCTTCATCAAAAACATGTATTTTACATGATTGAATCAGCTTATATATATTCAGAAAAACATCAAGTCAATCGATTGCTCAATCGATTGCTCAATCGATTTTATAAAAGTTTAAACCCAGCTTAATCGATTGCCCAATCGATTATCGCGTTTCTTGTTTTTCTTGAATCTTGAAAAATATAAGCATGAATCGATTTGCCAATCGATTCTTTTAATGCATAAATCAGAAACTGATACTATGATTATATCAGAATCGATTGAGTAATCGATTAAAGGTATTTTGTTCAAACAACGAGATCAAAACAATCGATTGCTCATTCGACGTATATTTATAGTCATTATCGATTTGGCAATGCGCTGAATTCTTCCTGTAACTCAAACATTTGGATCAATCGATTTGTAAATCGATTTGGCTGATCACAGTGACTCAGACATTTTAACGCAATCGATTTGGCTGGTCAAAGTGACTCCAATGTTTTAATCCAATCGATTTTCCAATCGACTTGGCTTGTTACAGTAGCTCAGCTATTTTGGTTAAAATCGATGTGCCAATCGATTATGCACCATGTTTCTGATAAATGATTAACCAGTTCATTCTTTCAATCGATTACCTAATCGATTTCCACAAAACTTATAGTTTAAGAAACTTAATTCAATTGATTGTCCAATCGATTTGGTTGATCACATAACTCATTCTTGATGAAAAACTTTTTCACAATCGATTTGCCAATCGATTGATTCAATAAGTGGTTGGTTCTGTGAATCACAAAATCGATTACTCAATAGATGTCCCAATCGATTGTCCAATTGATTGGATTAAACCCAGAACTCAGGTTTCACTAAAAGCCTTTAAGTAATCGATTTCCCAATTGATTTACTTAGTAAAAACTTTTGTTCTGAGTTAGACAATCGATTGCCCAATTGATTCATCAATTGACTTATCAGTTGATTGATTTACTTTCTTATTTTATGATTTCATTTTTACATTTGCAAATACTTAAGTATGAAACCATAGTGATGAGTCTACTAAATAACTACTATAACCACTAATCACACTATACATATTTGCATCTTTCTCAAGCACATCCTCCAATTTTGGTTGATTTCTTGAGTTCCAAGCTTTTGTTCCAAGTGTATAGTGTTTGCTTGTTTTTCCTGAAATGTTACTCAGTTCAACCTGTTAGATTTATCAAATGATACGTGTACATTGTATGTTTGTTAATTATGTCAAAATCATAATCAAGAGGACTTATGTCTAACATCTTGTGCATCCAAAAAGTTCATTTCTTTCATTGGATTAACATTAAGGTCATTTCTGGACTCCCTTGGCTTATTCTAGTCCAATATGGGTTTTTAACCAATCTTGTGCATCCAATAGGTGTATTTATATCATTGGATTAAAATTTAGGTCATTTTCGTCCTCCCTAGGCTTATTCTAGTCAAATTAGGTTTTTAACCAATCTTGTGCATCCAATAGGTGTATTTATATCATTGGATTAAAATTTAGGTCATTTTCGTCCTCCCTAGGCTTATTCTAGTCAAATTAGGTTTTTAACCAATCTTGTGCATCCAATAAGTTCGTTTGTGTCATTGGATTAACATTTAGGTCATTTTTGTCCTCAGTAGGCATATTCTAGTCGAATTAGGGTTTTTAACCAATCTTGTGCATCCAATAAGTTCATCTGTGTCATTGGATAAACATTTAGGTCATTTTCGTCCTCCCTAGGTATATTCTAGTCCAATTAGAGTTTTCAACCAATCTTGTGCATCAAATTAGTTCATTTGTGTCATTCGATTAACATTTAGGTCATTTTCTTTCTCCCTAGGCTTATTCTAGTCCAATTAGGGTTTTTGACTAATCTTGTTCATCCAGTAGGTGTGCTTATGTCATTAGATTAACATTTAAGTGATTTTCGTCATCCCTAGGCTTATTCTAGTCAAATTAGGGTTTTTAACCAATCTTGTGCATTCAAGAACTTCATTTGTGTCATTGGATTAACATTTAAGTCATTTTCATCCTCCATAAACGTATTCTAGTTCAATTAGAGTTTTTAACCAATCTTGTGCATCCAATAGGTGTGTTTGTGGCATTGAATTAACATTTACATCATTTTCGTCCTCCCAAGGCTTATTGTAGAGCAATTAGGGTTTTTAATGAATAAACATTTAGGTCACTTTCGTCCTCCATAGGCTTATTCTAGTCCATTTAGGGTTTTTAATGAATCTCGTGCATCCAATAAATTCATTTGCGTCATTGGATAAACATTTAGGTCATTTTCGTCCTCCTTAGGTATATTCTGGTTCAATTAGAGTTTTTAGCCAATCTTGTGAATCCAATTAGTTCATTTGTGTCGTTGGATTAACATTTAGGTCATTTTCTTCCGCCCTAGGCTTATTCTAGTCGAATTAGGGATTTTAACAAATCTTGTCCGTCCAAAAGGTGTGTTTGTGTCGTTGGATTAACATTTAGGTCATTTTCGTCGTTGCTATGGTTATTCTAGTCCAATTAGGGTTTTTAATCAATCTTGTGCTTCCAATAAGTTCATTTGTTTCATTGGATTAACATTTAGGTCATTTTCGTCTTCCCCAGCTTTTTCTTGTGCAATTAGGGTTTTTTGACCAATCTTATGCACCAATAGGTGTGTTTGTGTTTTTGGATTAACATTATGGTCATTTCCGTCCTCCCTAGGCTTATTGTAGTCCAATTAGGGTTTTTAACCAATCTTGTGCATCCAACAAGTTCATTTGTGTCATTGATTTAACATTTAGGTCATTTTTGTACTCCCTCGGCTTATTCTAGTCCCATTAGGGTTTGTAACCAATCTTGTGCCTCCAATAGGTTTGTTTGTGACATTGGATTAACATTTAGGTAATTTTTTCGTTGATATTCTTATTCTAGTCCAATTAGGATTTTAACCAATATTGTGCATCAATAAGTTCATTTGTGTCATTAGATCAACATATAGGTCATTTTTGTCCTCCCTAGACTTATTCTTGTCCAATTAGGGTTTTTAACGAATCTTGTGCCTCCAATAAGTTCATTTGTGTCATTGGATTAACATTTAGGTCATGTTTGTACTCCCTCGCCTTATTCTAGTCCAATTAGGGTTTTTAACTAATCTTGTTCATCTAGTAGGTGTGTTTATTTCATTGGATTAACATTCAAGTGATTTTCATCCTCCCTAGGCTTATTCTAGTCATATTAGGGTTTTTAACCAATCTTGTGCATTCAATAAGTTCATTTGTGTCATTGGTTAACATTTAGATCATTTTCGTCCTCCATAGGCTTATTCTAGTTCAATTATAGTTTTAAACCAATCTTTTGCATCCAATAGGTGTGTTTGTGGCATTGGATTAACATTTACATCATTTTCGTCCTCCCAAGGCTTATTGTAGACCAACTATGGTTTTTAAACAATCTTGTGCATCTAATAGGTGTGTTTGTGTCATTGGATAAACATTTAAGTCACTTTCGTCCTCCATAGGCTTATTCTAGTCCAATTAGGGTTTTTAACGAACCTTGGGCATCCAATAAGTTCATTTGTGTCATTGGATAAACATTTAGGTCATTTTCTTCCTCTCTTGGTACATTCTAGTCCAATTAGAGTTTTTAACCAATCTTGTGCATCCAATTAGTTCATTTGTGTCATTGGTTAACATTTAGATCATTTTCGTCCTCCATAGGCTTATTCTAGTCCAATTAGAGTTTTTAACCAATCTTGTGCATCCAATTAGTTCATTTGTGTCGTTGGATTAACATTTTAGTCATTTTCTTCCGCACTAGGCTTATTCTAGTCGAACTAGGTTTTTTAAACAAATCTTGTTCATTTGTGTCATTAGATTAACATTTAGATCATTTTCGTCCTCCATAGGCTTATTCTAGTCCAATTAGAGTTTTTAACCAATCTTGTGCATCCAATAAGTTCATTTGTTTCATTGGATTAACATTTAAGTTATTTTCGTCATACCTAGGCTTATTCTAGTCCAATTCAAGTTTTTAACCAATCTTGTGCATCCAATAACTTCATTTGTTTCATTGGATTAAAATTTAGGTCATTTTCGTCCTCCCTAGGCTTATTCTAGTCCAATTCAAGTTTTTAACCAATCTTGTGCATCCAATAACTTCATTTGTTTCATTGGATTAAAATTTAGGTCATTTTCGTCCTCCCTAGGCTTATTCTAGTCCAATTCAAGTTTTTAACCAATCTTGTGCATCCAATAACTTCATTTGTTTCATTGGATTAAAATTTAGGTCATTTTCGTCCTCCCTAGGCTTATTCTAGCCCGATTAGGGTTTTTAAAAAGTCTTTTGCATCCAGTAAGTTCATTTGTGTCATTGGATTAACATTTAGGTCATTTTCGTCCTTGGTAGGCCTATTCAAGTCGAATTAGGATTTTTAACCAATCTTGTCTATCCAATAAGTTCATTTGTGTCATTGGATAAACATTTAGGTCATTGTCATCCTCCTCAGGTATATTCTAGTCCAATTAGAGTTTTCAACCAATCTTGTGCATCCAATTAGTTCATTTGTGTCATTGGATTAACATTTAGGTCATTTTGTTCCTCCCTAGGCTTATTCCAGTCCAATTAGAGTTTTTAACCAATGTTGTTCATCCAATAGGTGTGTTTGTGGCATTGGATTAACATTTACATCATTTTCGTCCTCCATAGGCTTATTCTAGTCCAATTAGGGTTTTTAACGAATCTTGTGCATCCAATAAGTTCATTTGGGTCATTCGATAAACATTTAGGTCATTTTTGTACTCCCTCGCCTTATCTAGACCAATTCGAGTTTTTAACTAATCTTGTTCATCCAGTAGGTGTGTTTATCTCATTAGATTAACATTTAGATCATTTTCGTCCTCCATAGGCTTATTCTAGTCGAATTAGGGTTTTTAACGAATCTTGTGCATCCAATTAGTTCATTTGTGTTGTTGGATTAACAATTAGGTCATTTTCTTCCGCCCTAGGCTTATTCTAGTCGAATTAGGGTTTTTAACGAATCTTGTGCATCCAATTAGTTCATTTGTGTTGTTGGATTAACAATTAGGTCATTTTCTTCCGCCCTAGGCTTATTCTAGTTCAATTAGAGTTTTTAACCAATCTTGTTCATCCAATAGGTGTGTTTGTGGCATTGGATTAACATTTACATCATTTTCATCCTACCAAGGCTTATTGTAGACCAATTAGGGTTTTTAACCAATCTTGTGCTTCTAATAGGTGTGTTTGTGTCATTGGATAAACATTTAGGTCACTTTCGTCCTCCATAGGCTTATTCTAGTCCAATTAGGGTTTTTAACGAATCTTGTGCATCCAATAAGTTCATTTGTGTCATTGGATAAACATTTAGGTCATTTTCGTTCTCCCTAGGTACATTCTAGTCAAACTAGAGTTTTTAACCAATCTTGTGCATCCAATTAGTTCATTTGTGTTGTTGGATTAACAATTAGGTCATTTTCTTCCGCCCTAGGCTTATTCTAGTCCAATTAGGGTTTTTAACCAATCTTGTGCATCCAATTAGTTTTTAACCAATCTTGTGCATCCAATTAGTTTTTAACCAATCTTGTGCATCCAATTAGTTTTTAACCAATCTTGTGCATCCAATTAGTTTTTAACCAATCTTGTGCATCCAATTAGTTTTTAACCAATCTTGTGAATCCAAAAAGTTCATGTGTGTCATTGGATTATCATTTAGGTCATTTTCGTCCTCCGTAGGCCTAGTCTAGTCGAATTAGGGTTTTTAAACAAATCTTGTCCATCCAATTAGTTCATTTGTGTCATTGGATTAACATTTAGATCATTTTCGTCCTCCTTAGCCTTATTCTAGTCCAATTAGAGTTTTAACCCTATCTTGTGCATCCAATAAGTTCATTTGTTTCATTGGATTAACATTTAAGTCATTTTCGTCCTCCCTAGACTTATTCTAGTCCAATTCATATTTTTAACCAATCTTGTGCATCCAATAACTTCATTTGTTTCATTCGATTATCAATTAGATCATTTTCGTCCTCCCTAGGCTTTTTCTTGTCCAATTTGGGTTTTTAACCAATCTTGTGCACCGATAGGTGTGTTTGTGTCATTGGATGAACATTTAGGTCATTTTCGTCCTCCAAGTCACTTTCGTCCTCCATAGGCTTATTCTTGTCCAATTAGGGTTTTTAACCAATCTTGTGCATCCAATTAGTTCATTTGTGTCATTGGATTAACATTTAGATCATTTTCGTCCTCCCTAGGCTTTTTCTTGTCCAATTTGGGTTTTTAACCAATCTTGTGCACCGATAGGTGTGTTTGTGTCATTCGATTAAAATTTAGGTCATTTTCGTCCTCCCTAGGCTTATTCTAGTCCAGTTAGGGTTTTTAAAAAATCTTTTGCATCCAATAAGTTCATTTTTGTAATTGGATTAACATTTAGGTCATTTTCGTCCTCCTTAGGCCTATTCTAGTCGAATTAGGGTTTTTAACCAATCTTGTGCATCCAATAAGTTCATTTGTGTCATTGGATTATCATTTAGGTCATTTTCGTCCTCCCTAGGATTATTCTTGTCCAATTAGGGTTTTTAACCAATCTTGTGCATCCAATAAGTTCATTTGTGTCATTGGATTATCATTTAGGTCATTTTCGTCCTCCCTAGGATTATTCTTGTCCAATTAGGGTTTTTAACCAATCTTGTGCATCCAATAAGTTCATTTGTGTCATTGGATAAACATTTTAGGTCATTGTCATCCTCCCTAGGTATATTCTAGTCCAATTAGTGTTTTCAACCAATCTTGTGCATCCAATTAGTTCATTTGAGTCATTGGATTAACATTTATGTCATTTTCGTCCTCCCTAGGCTTATTCTAGTCCAATTAAGTTTTTTAACCAATCTTGTGAATCCAATAGGTGTGTTTATATCATTGGATTAAAATTTAGGTCATTTTCGTCGTCGCTATCCCTATTCTAGTCTAATTAGGGTTTTTAACCAATCTTGTGAATCCAATAAGTTCATTTGTGTCATTGGATTATCATTTAGGTCATTTTCGTCCTCCCTAGGATTATTCTTGTCCAATTAGGGTTTTTAACCAATCTTGTGCATCCAATTAGTTCAATTGTGTCATTAGATTAACATTTAGATCATTTTCGTCATCCCTAGGCTTATTCTAGTCCAATTAGAGTTTTTAACCAATCTTGTGCATCTAATAAGTTCATTTGTTTCATTGGATTAACATTTAGGTCATTTTTGGACTCCCTTGGCTTATTCTTGTCCAATTAGGGTTTTTAACTAATCTTGTTTATCCAATAGGTGTGTTTGTGTCATTGGATTGTCATTTAGGTTATTTTCGTCCACCCTTGGCTTATTCTAGTCAAATTAGGGTTTTTAACCAATCTTGTGCATCCAATATGTTCATTTGTGTCATTTGATTAACATTCAAATCATTTTCGTTCTCGATAGGCTTATTCTAGTTCAATTAAAGTTTTTAACCAATCTTGGGCATCCAATAAGTTCATTTGTGCCATTGGATTAACATTTACGTCATTTTTGTCCTCCGTAGGCGTATTCTTGTCGAATTAGGGTTTTTAACCAATCTTGTGCATCCAGTAAGTTCAACTATGTCATCGGATAAAAATTTAGGTCATTTTCGTCCTCCCTAGGTATATTCTAGTCCAATTAGAGTTTTCAACCAATCTTGTGCATCCAATTAGTTCATTTGTGTCATTGGATTAACATTTATGTCATTTTTTTTCTCCCTAGTCTTATTATAGTCCAATTAGGGTCTTTGACTAATCATGTTCATCCAGTAGGTGTGTTTATGTCATTGGCTTATTGTAGTCAAATTAGGGTTTTTAACAAATCTTGTGCATTCAAGAAGTTCATTTGTGTCATTGGATTAACATTTAGGTCATTTTCGTCCTCCATAAACTTATTCTAGTTCAATTAGAGTTTTTAACCAATCTTGTGCATCCAATTAGTTCATTTGTGTCATTGGATTAACATTTACATCATTTTCGTCCTCCCAAGGCTTATTGTAGACCAATTAGAGTTTTTAACCAATCTTGTGCATCTAATAGGTGTGTTTGGGACATTGAATAAACATTTAGGTCACTTTCGTCCTCCATAGGCTTATTCTAGTCCAATTAGGGTTTTTAATGAATCTTGTGCATCCAATAAATTCATTTGCGTCATTGGATAAACATTTAGGTCATTTTTGTCCTCCTTAGATACATTCTTGTCCAATTAGAGTTTTTAACCAATCTTGTGCATCCAATTAGTTCATTCGTGTCATTGGATTAACATTTAGGTCATTTTCGTCCTCCATAAACTTATTCTAGTTCAATTAGAGTTTTTAACCAATCTTGTGCATCCAATAGGTGTGTTTGTGTCGTTGGATGAACATTTAGGTCATTTTCGTCCTCCATAAACTTATTCTAGTTCAATTAGAGTTTTTAACCAATCTTGTGCATCCAATTAGTTCATTTGTGTCGTTGGATTAACATTTAGTTCATTTTCATCCAATTAGTGTTTTTTCTTATTCGTCCAACAGGTGTGTTTGTGTCGTTGGATTAACAGTTAGGTCATTTTTGTCGTCGCTATGCTTATTCTAGTCTAATTAGGGTTTTTAACCAGTCTTGTGCTTCCAATAAGTTTATTTGTTTCATTGGATTAACATTTAGGTCATTTTTGTCGTCCCTAGGCTTATTCTTGTGGAATTAGGGTTTTTAACCAATCTTATGCACCAATATGTGTGTTTGTGTTTTTGAATTAACAATTTGGTCATTTCCATCCTCCCTAGGCTTACTGTAGTCCAATTAGGGTTTTTAACCAATATTGTGACTCCAATAGGTGTGTTTGTGTCATTGGATTAACATTTAGGTCATTTTCTATGTCGCTATGCTTATTTTAGTCCAAGTAGGGTTTTTAACCATTCTGGTGCATCCAATAAATTCATTTGTGTAATTGGATTATCATTTAGGTCATTTTCATCCTCCCTACGCTTATTCTAGTCCAATTAGGGTATTAAACCAATCTTGTGCATCCAATAAGTTCATTTGTTTCATTGGATTAATATTTAGGTCATTTTCGTCTTCCTAGGCCTATTCTAGTCGAATTAGGGTTTTTAACCAATCTTGTGCATCCAATAAGTTCATTTGTGTCATTGGATAAACATTTAGGTCATTTTCATCCTCCCTAGGCATATTCTAGTCCAATTTGAGATTTCAACCAATCTTGTGCATCCAATTAGTTCATTCGTGTCATTGGATTAACATTTAGGTCATTATCGTCCTCCCTAGACTTATTCTAGTCCAATTACGGTTTTTGACCAATCTTGTGCTTCCAATAAGTTCATTTGTTTCAATGGATTAACATTTAGGTCATTTTCGTCCTCCATAAACTTATTCTAATCAAATTAGGGTTTTTAACCAATCTTGTGCCTCGAATAGGTCTGTTTGTGTCACTGGATAAACATTTAGGACATTTTCGTCCTCCCAACGCTTATTGTAGACCAATTAGGATTTTTAACCAATGTTGTGATCTAATAGGTGTGTTTTTGTCATTGGATAACCATTTAGGTCACTTTCGTCCTCCATAGGCTTATTCTAGTCCAATTAGGGTTTTTAACGAATCTTTGGCATCCAATAAGTTCGTTTGTGTCATTGGATAAATATTTAGGTCATTTTCCTCCTCCCGAGGTACATTCTTGTCCAATTAGAGTTTTTAACCAATCTTGTGCATCCAATTAGTTCATTTGTGTCATTGGATGAACATTTAGGTCATTTTCTTCCGCCCTAGGCTTATTCTTGTGGAATTAGGGTTTTTAATGAATCTTGTGCATCCAATAAGATCATTTGTTTCATTGGATTAATATTTAGGTCATTTTCTTCCGCCCTAGGCTTATTCTTGTGGAATTAGGGTTTTTAATGAATCTTGTGCATCCAATAAGATCATTTGTTTCATTGGATTAATATTTAGGTCATTTTCCTCCTCCCGAGGTACATTCTTGTCCAATTAGAGTTTTTAACCAATCTTGTGCATCCAATTAGTTCATTTGTGCCATTAGATTAACATTTAGGTTATTTTCTTCCGCCCTAGGCTTATTCTTGTCGAATTAGGGTTTTTAAACAAATTTTGTCCAACCAATAGGTGTGTTTGTGTCGGTTGATTAACATTTTGGTCATTTTCGTCGTCGCTATGCTTATTCTAGTCCAATTAGGGTTTTTAACCAATCTTGTGAATCCAATAAGTTCATTTGTGTCATTGGATTATCATTTAGGTCATTTTCATCCCCCTTAGGCTGATTCTTGTCCAATTAGGGTTTTTAACCAATCTTGTGCATCCAATCAGTTCATTTGTGTCATTAGATTAACATTTAGATCATTTTCGTCCTCCATAGGCTTATTCTAGTCCAATTAGAGTTTTTAACCAATCTTGTGCATTCAATAAGTTCATTTGTTTCATTGGATTAACATTTATGTCATTTTCGTCCTCCCTAGGCTTATTCTAGTCCAATTCAAGTTTTTAACCAATCTTGTGCATCCAATAAGATCATTTGTTTCATTGGATTAATATTTAGGTCATTTTCGTCCTCCTTAGGGGTTTTCTTGTCCAATTTGTGTTTTTAACCAATCTTGGGCACCAATAGGCGTGTTTGTGTCATTGGATTAAAATTTAGGTCATTTTCGTCTTCCCTAGGCTTAGTCTAGTCTAATTATGGTTTTTTAAAAATCTTGTGCATACAATAAGTTCATTTTTGTCATTGGATTAACATTTAGGTGATTTTCGTTCTCCGTAGGCCTATTCTAGTCGAATTAGGGTTTTTAACAAATTTTGTGCATTCAATAAGTTCATTTGTGTCAGTGGATTAACATTTATATCATTTTCGTCCTCCATAGGCTTAATCTAGTTCAATTAGAGTTTTTAACCAATCTTGTGCATCCAATATGTGTGTTTGTGGCATTGGATTAACATTTACATCATTTTCGTCCTCCCAAGGCTTATTGTAGACCAATTAGAGTTTTTAACCAATCTTGTGCATCTAATAGGTGTGTTTGTGTGATTGGATAAACATTTAGGTCACTTTCGTCCTACTTAGGCTTATTCTAGTTGAATTAGGGTTTTTAACGAGTCTTGTGCATCCAATAAGTTCATTTGTTTCATTGGATTAACATTTAGGTCATTTTCGTCCTCCCTAGGCTTTTTCTAGTCCAATTTGGGTTTTTAACCAATGTTGTGCACCAATAGGTGTGTTTGTGTTATTGGATTCAAATTTTGGTCATTTCCGTCCTCTTTAGGCTTATTCTAGTCCAATTAGGGTTTTTAAAAAATCTTGTGCATCCAATAAGTTCATTTGTGTCATTGGATTAACACTTAGGTCATTTTCGTCCTACAGGGTTTTTAACCAATCTTGTGCATCTAATAGGTGTGTTTGTGGCATTGGATTAACATTTAGGTCATTTTCATCCTCCCTAGGTAAATTCTAGTCTAGTTAGAGTTTTTAACCAATCTTGTGCATCTAATAGGTGTGTTTGTGGCATTGGATTAACATTTAGGTCATTTTCATCCTCCCTAGGTAAATTCTAGTCTAGTTAGAGTTTTTAACCAATCTTGTGCATTTTCGTCCTCCATAGGCTTATTCAAGTCCAATTAGGGTTTGTAACTAATCTTGTGCATCCAATAAGTTCATTTGTGTCATTGGATTAACACTTAGGTCATTTTCGTCCTCCGTAGGCCTATTCTAGTCGAATTTAGGTATTTAACTAATCTTGTGCATCCAATAACTTCATTTATGTCATTGGATAAACATTTAGGTCATTTTCATCCTCCCTAGGTAAATTCTAGTCTAGTTAGAGTTTTTAACCAATCTTGTGCATCCAATAAGTTCATTTGTGTCATTGGATTAACATTTAGGTCATTTTCGTCCTCCCTAGGATTATTCTTGTCCAATTAGGGTTTTTAACCAATATTGTGCATCCAATTAGTTCATTTGTGTCATTAGATTAACATTTAGATCATTTTTGTCATTCCTAGGCTTATTCTAGTCCAATTTCGTCCTCCCTAGGCTTATTCTAGTCCAATTAGGGTTTTTGACTATTCTTGGTCATCCAGTAGGTGTGTTTATGTCATTGGAATAACATTTAAGTGATTTTCGTCATCCAGAGGCTTATTCTAGTCAAATTAGGGTTTTTAACCAATATTGTGCATTCAATAAGTTCATTTGTGTCATTGGATTAACATTTACGTCATTTTCGTCCTCCATAAAGTTATTCTAGTTCAATTAGAGTTTTTAACCAATCTTGTGCATCCAATAGGTGTGTTTGTGGCATTGGATTAACATTTACATCATTTTCGTTTTCCCAATGCTTATTGTAGACCAGTTAGGGTTTTTAACCAATCTTGTGCATCTTATAGTTGTGTTTGTGTCATTGAATAAAAATTTAGGTCACTTTCGTCCTCCATAGGCTTATTCAAGTCCAATTAGGGTTTTTAACGAATCTTGTGCATCCAATAAATTCATTTGTGTCATTGGATAAACATTTAGGTCATTTTAGTCCTCCTTAGGTACATTCTACTCCAATTAGAGTTTTTAACCAATCTTATGTATCCAATTAGTTCATTTGTATCGTTGGCTTAACATTTAGGTCATTTTCTTCCGCCCTAGGCTTATTCTAGTCGAATTAAGGTTTTTAACCAATCTGGTGCAACCAATAAGTTCATTTGTGTCATTGGATTATGATTTAGGTCATTTTCGTCCTCCCTAGGCTTATTCTAGTCCAATTAAGGTTTTTAACCAATCTTGTGCATCCAATAAATTCATTTGTGTCATTGGATGAACATTTAGGTCATTTTCGTCGTCCCTAGGCTTATTCTAGTCCAATTAAGGTTTTTAACTAATCTTGTGCATCGATTAGGTGTGTTTGTGTCACTGGATCAACATTTAAGACATTTTCTTCCTTCTTAGGCTTATTGTAGTCCAATTAGGGTTTTTAACCAATCTTGTGCATCCAATAAGTTCATTTGTGTCATTGAATTAACATTTAGGTCATATTCGTCCTCCCTAGCCTTATTCTTGTCCAATTAGGGTTTTTAACTAATCTTGTGCCTCCAATAAGTTCATTTGTGTCATTGGATTATCATTTAGGTCATTTTCGTCCTCCCTAGGCTTATTCTTGTTCAATTAGGGTTTTTAACAATTCTTGTGCATCCAAATAGTTCATTCGTGTCATTAGATTAACATTTAGATTGTTTTCGTCCTTCCTAGGCTTCTTCTAGTCCAATTAGAGTTTTTAACCAATCTTGTGCATCCATTAAGTTCATTTGTTTCATTGGATTAACATTTAGGTCATTTTCGTCCTCCCTAGGCTTTTCCTTGTCCAATTTGGGTTTTTAATCAATCATGTGCACCAATAGGTGTGTTTTTGGCATTGGATTAAAATTTAGGTCATTTTCGTCCTACCTAGGCTTATTCTAGTCTAATTAAGGTTTATAAAAAATCTTGTGCATCCTCTAAGTTCATTTTTGTCATTGGATTAACATTTAGGTCATTTTCGTCCTCTATAGGCCTATTCTAGTCGAATTAGGGTTTTTAACCAATCTTGTGCATCCAACAAGTTCATTTGTGTCATTGGATTATCATTTAGGTCGTTTTCATCCTCCCTAGGCTTATTGTAGTCCAATTAGGGTATTTAACTAATCTTGTGCATCGAATAGGTGTGTTTGTGTCACTTGATTAACATTTTGGTCATTTTCATCGTCGCTATGATTATTCAAGTCCAATTATGGTTTTTAACCAATCTTGTGCATCCAATAAGTTCATTTGTGTCATCGGAATAAGTTCGTTTGTGTCATTGGATTAACATTTAGGTCATTTTCGTCTTCCTAATGCTTATTCTAGTCCAATTAGGGTTTTTAACCAATCTTGTGCATCCAATTAGTTCATTTGCGTCATTGGATTAACGTTTAGGTGTTATTCGTCCTCCCTAGGCTTATTCTAGTCCAATTAGGAATTTTAACCAATCTAGTCCATCCAATAGGTGTTTTTGTGTCATTGGATTAACATTTAGGTAATTCCCGTCCTCCCTAGTCTTATTCTAGTCCAATTAGGGTTGCTAACCAGTCTTGTGCATCCAATAAGTTCATTTGTGTCATTGGATTAACATTTAGATCGTTTTCGTCCTCCCTAGGCTCTTTCTAGTCCAATTGGGGATTTTAACTAATCTTGTCCATCCAATAGGTGTCATTGGATTGACATTAAAGTCATTTTCGTCCTCCCTAGGTTTATTCTTGTCAAATTAGGTTTTTTAACCAATCTTGTGCTTCCAATAAGTTGATTCGTGTCATTAGATTAACATTTAGATCATTTTCTTCCTCTATATGCTTATTGTAATCCAATTAGGGTTTTTAACCAATCTGGTGCATCCAATAAGTTCATTTGTGTCGTTGGATTAACATTTAGATAATTTTCGTACTCCCAAGGCTTATTCTTGTCCAATTAGGGTTTTTAACCAATCTTGTGCATCAAATAGGTGTGTTTGTGTCATTGGATTAACATTTAGAAAATTTTCGTACTCCCAAGGCTTATTCTTGTCCAATTAGGGTTTTTAACCAATCTTGTGCATCAAATAGGTGTGTTTGTGTCATTGGATTAAAATTTAGGTAATTTTTGTCCTCCATAGGCTTATTGTAGTCCAATTAGGGTTTTTAACTAATCTTGTGCATCGAATAGGTGTGTTTGTGTCACTGGATTAACAGTCAGGTCATTTTCGTCGTCGCTATGCTTATTCTAGTCCAATTATGGTTGTTAACCAATCTTGTGCATCCAATAATTTCATTTGTGTCGTCGGATAAACATTTAGGTCATTTTCGTACTCCCAACGCTTATTCTAGTCCAATTAGGGTTTTTAACCAATCTTCATCATCCAATAAGTTCATTTGTGTCATTGGATTAACATTTAGGTCAATTTCGTCTTCCCTAGGCTTATTCTAGTCCAATTAGGGTTTTTAACCAATCTTGTGCATTCAATAAGTTCATTTGTGTCATTGGATGAACATTTAGGTCATTTTCGTCCTTCCTAGGCTTCTTCTTGTCCAATTAGGATTTTTAACCAATCTTGTGCATTCAATAAGTTCATTTGTGTCATTGGATTAACATTTAGGTCAATTTCGTCTTCCCTAGGCTTATTCTAGTCCAATTAGGGTTTTAAACAAATCTTGTGTATCCAATAAGTTAATTTGTGTCATTGGATTAACATTTAGGTCATTTTTTTACTCCCAACGCTTATTCTAGTCCAATTAGGGTTTTTAACCAATCTTGTGCATCCAATAAGTTCATTTGTGTCATTGGATTAACATTTAGGTCATTTTGGTACTCCCTCGGCTTATTCTAGTCCAATTAGGGTTTTTAACTAACATTGTTCATCCAAGAGGTGTGTTTGTGTCATTGGATTAACCTTTAAGTCATTTTCGTCCTCCCAAGGCTTATTCTAGTCAAATTAGGGTTTTTAACCAATCTTGTGCATTCGATAAGTTCATTTGTGTCATTGGATTAACATTTAGATCATTTTCGTCCTCCATAGGCTTATTCTAGTTCAATTAGAGTTTTTAACCAATCTTGTGCATCCAATAAGTTCATTTGTGTCATTGGATTAACATTTAGGTCATTTTCGTCTTCCATAGGCCTATTCTAGACGAATTAGGGTTTTTAACCAATCTTTTGCATCCAATAGGTGTGTTTGTGGAATAGGACTAACATTTACATCATTTTCGTTCTCCCTAGGCTTATTGTAGTCCAATTAGGGTTTTTAACCAATCTTATGCATCTAATAGGTGTGTTTATGTCATTGGATAAACATTTAGGTCACTTTCGTCCTCCATAGGCTTATTGTAGTCAAATTAGGGTTTTTAACCAATCTTGTGCATCCAATTAGTTCATTTGTGTCTTTGGATAAACATTTAGGTCATTTTCGTCCTCCCTAGGTACATTCTAGTCCAATTAGTGTTTTTAAACTATGTTGTGCATCCAATTAGTTCATTTGTGTCATTGAATTAACATTTAGGTCATTTTCTCCCGCCCTTGGCTTATTCTAGTCGAATTAGGATTTTTATCCAATCTTGTCCATCCAACAAGTGTATTTGTGTCATTGGATTAACATTTAGGTCATTTTCGTCCTCCCTAGGCTTATTCTAGTCCAATTAGGGGTTTTAACAAATCTTGTGCATCCAATAAGTTCATTTGTGTCATTGGATTAACATTTAGGTAATTTTCGTCCTCCTTAGGTACATTCTAGTCCAATTAGAGTTTTTAACGTATGTTGTGCATCCAATTAGTTCATTTGTGTCATTGAATTAACATTTAGGTCATTTTCTTCTGCCCTTGGCTTATTCTAGTCGAATTAGGATTTTTATCTAATCTTGTCCATCCAACAAGTGTATTTGTGTCATTGGATTAACATTTAGGTCATTTTCGTCCTCCCTAGGCTTATTCTAGTCCAATTAGGGTTTTTAACCAATCTTGTGCATCTAATAAGTTCATTTGTGTCAGTTGATTAACATTTAGATCGTTTTATGTAAGACATGAGCTTCCCTGATCATGTTTTTTATTTAATTCCCAAACATACAGTACATATAAAATATTTGATTGATCTAATGATCTAATGATTTAATTCCCAAACATACAGTACATATAAAATATTTGATTGGGCAATCAATTGATGAATCGATTATGCATATCACAGAAACAACCATGTTTGGAATCAATCGATTTAGACATCGATTGTGCCAAAGTTTTTAAAATGAGGAATAAGTTATGAGATGCAATAAATCGATTGAGACATCAATTGATTCAGATTTCTTAAACTCCCAGGTTGAGGCAATCGATTAGGTAATCGATTGCAAATTAATCATTTATCAAAACAACTTTGATCAAATCGATTGGCACATAGATTTTGTCAAAATAGCTGATGTTCTGTAACAAGCACAGTCGATTGGTAAATCGATTGACGTTTATGTCTGAGTCATTTTAGATCAGCACAATCGATTGACGAATCGATTGAAGCTAATGTTCAAGTTACATAAAGGTTTCAGCTCATTGCCAAATCGATTATAACTGTGATTATGAAGTCGACTGAGGTACAGTGCCCATTATGTGGGATAATACTAGTGCTATTAATATCACTAAGAACCCTGTCATGCATTCTAGAACTAAGCACATAGAGATTAGGCATCACTTCATTCGAGATCAATATCAACAGGGTAAGATCAAGTTGGAATATGTCAATACAACTGAGCAGTTGGCTGACATTTTCACCAAGGCCTTGCCCAAGGACAGTTTCTTCTTTATAAGAATGAAACTTGGCATTATAGATCTCAATGAAATCTGATCCATATGACCAAATCGATTGCTACATCGATTATCCTGTGGCCAGATAGGAAAAATGCATTACCTAATCGATTGTATAATGGATTGATGATCCATAGTGTTTTAAATTTGTCAAATTGGAAACACGATAATCGATTGCTAAATCGATTTGTTTGGTACTTAGTGGTTTAGTTCTTTTTGTCACAAACTCTGGAATCGATTTCATAATCGGTTGAAGATTGGATGAACGCAATCGATTGGGAAATCGATTATATCTTTGGAAGAATGTTTAAAGAATCGATTTGGAAATCGATTGGTTGGTCAAGATATCAAAAAATTTGAGAAGTTCACAAACATCAAACCCGAGTATCGATTGGGCAATTGATTGGATCAGTTTTGTTTTAGACCTGCTCCTATGGAAATCGTTTTGGGAACTTAGAGGCAATCGATTTGGACATCGATTTAATAAAGAAAGCAGTCGAGTGGGAAATCGATTGACAAGATGTCCGTTGATAAAATTATAGCTGTTGGACAAGGGTGTAACGGATACTTTTTCAGACCACATTACCCTAATCGATTGGGCAATCGATTTGGTAAACCTAGAAGTGAAAAACAATCGATTGGAAAATCGATTCTGCAGAGTGCTATAAAAACCCTAAATCGATTTCACAACCCATTTTTCACATTCCACTCTCAGTTCACTCAACCAACTTCATATTCTTCTGCATTTAATCCTTCTTAATCAATCTTCTATTAACTCTCTACCATGGCTCGCGTAAAACAAACAGCACTACGTCCATCATCTTCTTCTAAATCCATTTCACTGGATTCTTCCTCTACTTCAAGTGGAAGAACACCTTCACCTCCACCTCCCTCACCTCCAGCCAAACGAGTTTCTATTCCTACACACAAAGTTTTGGCTAAGGATAAAGGCAAAGCTGTTGCTACTACTCAGGAGCCAAGCAAGAAGAGGAAGGCACATCAAATGGAAAAACTAATGGGTGATGTTATGAAGGGAGCCACCCAGAAAAAGAAGAAGCCTTCATCTCCGCCCAAGAAGGTTCTGCCTTCTAAGGATAAACAAGTTCAAGCCACCTCTCTGTCTTCTTCCTTTTTGAAGAGAAAAATCCAAGAAGCCAGAACATTGGATTTTTCTTATTTTGATACAAATGGTTTTACCTTTCAAAACCATTTGAGGTTTCATGGACTAGAAGATTTCCTCTCCTGCTCACTGGAAGTTTATCCAAAGTTACTACGAGCTTTTTACTCCACCTTCATTCTAACGAAAACTGGTTTTGCTGCTGAAGTCAAGGGTAAAAAGATCGCAATGACTTTTGAGGAATTTTCGAAGCTCACTGGTTTACCATTCTATGGTTACACCATCAGAGGATGCATCTGATGAGGAAGGATGGGAAACTTTTGAGGACAAGCATGCGGCAACACAAGAGCTGATGATTGAAGGATTTGTTGAGAAGGTTTCCCTTCCAACAGGTCAAATGAAAGTGCATCACCGGATGCTTATGTACGTGCTAACAAGGATGTTAGTACCTAGAGCCGGTAATCATGCGGTTGTACAGCGGCTGGATATTATCCTGCTGTGGGGGCTGTACAAAGAGCTCAGGATGTGCTGGGCTTGAATCGTGCTGCTGAATATGCTCGAGTCAGCACAAGGCAAGCACCTCCTACCCTATCCCCAATTGGTGATGAAGATTCTGAGGCATTTCAAGGTTGCCAATGAAGAATCTCTCAAAACCACCTTAACATTTAGTGAATCAATTGTGAACCAAATGCAGCTAAGACGCATCAATGGAGTATGGACTAGAACTCCATCTACTACTGATCACGCACAACCCAGTGTTGATCTAGCCCAAGCGAGTGCCCAACCACCTGCACCAGCTGAAGCATCTTCTGAGATCATGGCGAAGCTGCTGGAGTTCATGAAGATTCAAGCTGCCCATAACGAAAGAATGGAAGCCTCTCTTCACAAGCTTCAAGCATCTTTGGGCACCGTAGTTCAAGAAGTTTCTGCCATTCAGGAGCACTTGGGGCTCAAAATGTCTTTTGAAGACATTGCTGAGATCAGACGACAATCAACCAAAGATCCAAACCAGCCCAACATAGATAGCACTGAACCTCATGGGGAGGAGACACTCGCTGAGGTTAATACATCAGTCTCTCCTTCTCCCTCTGATGATAATGAGGATCAGCCCTAGATTTGTTGATTAGGTTTAGTTTCTTTGTTGTTTTGTCTTGCTCTTGTACTGCTTTTGTTATGCTGTCTTTGTAAATATTTTTTCTGTGTATATATCTTTTTGTTTAATCAACTCTCTTTGTATATTTCTTTTTGCTTTTTATGACAAATGGGGAGATTGGTTTAACCTGTATGATATTACATGATTTTTTTTGCTCTGATATAATGCAATGCTCTGATATAATGTAATGAAAATTAATAATTTGTGTATCATGGAATGCTCTGACATGTTTTAATATCATAATGATCTCAGCTCTGATATGATATTAGCTATGTTGTGATATCTGATACATTGCATTCTGATACTTTATAATGTACCCTGTTGTGCTTATTTTTTTTGAAATGTATCACACATTCCAAAACTCAGGGGGAGATTTTAAAACAATCTCAAAGTTAAACTGTTTGTTTGTCATTAAATCAAAAAGGGGGAGATTGTAAGACATGAGCTTCCCTGATCATGTTTTTTATTTAATTCCCAAACATACAGTACATATAAAATATTTGATTGATCTAATGATTTGAATGGAGAAACATTTCAGGCAAACAAGCAGACACAATACACCTGGAACAAAAGCTTGCAACTCAAGGAATCAACCAAAGTTGGAGGATATGCTTGAGAAAGATGCAATTATATGTTGTGTAATTAGGTGTCATAGTAGTTAGGTTGTTAGACTAATCACTATGGTCTCATGCTTAAGTATTTGACAATGTATATAAATCAATCAACAAACAAGTCAATTGATGAATCAATTGATAAATCGATTTTCTGACTCAGAACAAGTGTTTGCGCTGCACCAATCGATTGGGCAATCGATTAGGTTAAGATTTTTAGTGAAACCTGAGTTCTGGGACAAATTCAATCCATTGGACAATCGATTGGGCAATCAATTGATTAATCGATTATGCATATCACAGAAACAACCATGTTTGGAATCAATCGATTGAGACATCGATTGTGCCAAAGTTTTTAAAATCAGGAATAAGTTATGAGATGCAATAAATCGATTGAGACATCAATTGATTGAGATTTCTTAAACTCCAAGGTTGAGGCAATCGATTAGGCAATCGATTGCAGATTAATCATTTATCAGAACAACTTTGATCAAATCGATTGGCACATAGATTTTGTCAAAATAGCTGATGTTCTGTAACAAGCACAGTCGATTGGCAAATCGATTGACGTTTATGTCTGAGTCATTTTTTATCAGCACAATTGATTGACAAATCGATTGAAGCTAATGTTCAAGTTACAGAAAGGTTTCAGCTCATTGTCAAATATATTATAACAGTGATTATGAAGTCGACTGAGGAATCGATTGTTTTGATCTCGTTGTTATAACAAAACACCTATAATCGATGACTCAATCGATTTGGATAAAATCATAGTATCGGTTCTAATTGATGTATTAAAGGAATCGATTGGCAAATCGATTCATGCTTATATGATCAAGATTCAAGAACAACAAGGCACACGAAAATTGATTAGGCAATCGATTAGAGCATTACACAATCGATTAGGCAATCGATTGGCCTGGTGTATTTCAGAATATATATAAGCTAATTCAATCACTTTTGAAAAAAAAAATTTGATAAATCTTTTCACAACTTTTGATCATCTTTGAATACCTTTGAAAAACACTTTGAGAGAAAAGTTTTACAACACACAAAATATCCATTGGCTAAATACTTTTTGTGTGAGATACTATAGTGATTGAGTCAAAGTCTTGATATTCTTTAATTCTTTGAAGAAAACAATTTTCTGTAAATTGAAAGGTTTGGAAATCCAGTAAGGAAACTGGTAGTTATCTTTGTTGATGTGAGATCATCAAGAAGAGGCTTTACCTAGATCTTGTGTGAGTTAGGTGATTATCTACAAGGATTAGGTGGGATAGAAACAAGAGTGAAGTGAGTTAGATAGATAGGCTTTAAGGAAGCTGGACAATCTGTAAAAGGTTCTCAATTCATTCTATTGGAAAAAGGTTGAAATCTTGTTGGATTTCAAGACTGGATGTAGGCTATCTATTGATAGCTAAACCAGGATAAATCGTGTTGCAATTGTTTCTTATCCCTACTCTTTTGATATTACATATATGCATATTCTTGAATGTATGAATGAATGATTTTATATCTTGTTTAACATTCTGAATTAAGCATTGTTTCTTGTCTCATATATTGATAACATTTGCAAACTGTTTCGATTATTGCTCCTGAAATATTCCGTTGTGATTCTTTGATAATTTGTTTAATAACTCTCATATCTTTAGACTAACAGAGGCCATCATTATTAACAATTGGCATCAAGAGCCTGTTCTTTGTGTAGACTAACTGTCATCAAGAATAAAATGTCCTCTGCAGATTTTCTAGGAGAAGGAGCATCATTGACAAGACCTCCAGCATTCAATGGAGCAACATACATGTATTGGAAGGAAAGGATGTTGATCTTTCTTGAAGCTTGCAGCCTTGACGTTCTTGAAGCTATTATAGAAGGTCCCTTTGTACCAACTTTAGCTGGCACAGGTGAATCAGCAATTCCCAAACCCAGATCAGACTGGTCTGAGGATGACAAGAAAAAGGTTGGATACAATGCTAAGGCAAAAAACATCATAACCTCTGCCTTAAGCGCCGACGAGTTCTTTAGGGTGTCAAACTGCAAGACAGCTAAGGAAATGTGGGACACACTTCAGGAAACACATGAAGGTACTACATATGTCAAAAGAGCCAGAACAAATACTCTTATGCATGAGTATGAATTGTTCAACATGAAGAAGGATGAGTCAATCAATGACTTGCACACATGGTTCACTCATATCATCAATAACCTACATGCTCTAGGAAAAATCATGGATAATGAGCAACAAATAGGAAAGGTAATGAGGTGTCTAACAAGGGAATGGCAACCCAAGATAACTGCCATTGTTGAATCAATGGACCTCGCACACATGACTATTGCTACTCTATTTGGAAAGCTCAGGGAGCATGAGATGGAACTACACAAATTAGATGAGTCAGAACAGCCTAATAGGAAAAGTAAAGGACTTTCACTAAAGGCTCAAACTCACAAAGTGAAATCTGAACCAGATACTGATGAGTCAGAAAGTGAATCTGATGAAGAGCCTGAGATAGGTATGTTGGTCAGAAAGTTCATGAAATTTCTGAAGAAGAAAGATGGCAAGTCAAAAGCTCAAAGACTCATGACAACAAAATTACATGTTTTGAATGTGGAAAGACTGGACACATCAAATCAGAATGTCTCCAACTACAAAACAAAAACAAAACTTCAAAGGCCAAAGGAAATCATCCACCTCCCAAGACCAGAAAAGCTTACATTGCCTGGAACGACAATGATGAAGATTCATCAGCCTCTTCAGAAGATGAAGAAGCCAATCTGTGTCTCATGGCAAATATAGAATCAGATTCTGACAGTGAGGTAAGCTCTCAAACTAATCCATCTTATAATGAACTGCATGATGCATTTAATGAATTGCATGATGAATATGTGAATGTACTCAAACAATTGATTAGTACTAAGAAACTGCTAGAAGAAAAATGCATGATGTATGATGAGATTAACTTGAAAAATAAGTCTCTTAAAGACATAAATGAAGATTTGAAAAAAGAAGCATGTGCATTGAAATGTGATTTGGATAAGTTTAACAAT
>NC_021165.2:49725167-49726496 GCF_000331145.2 Cicer arietinum
TTGAAATGTAATTTGGATAAGTTTAACAATGGTAGAAATAACTTAGATATGCTTCTTAGAAATCAAAGAAATCTGAATGTTAGATCTGGACTTGGATATAAACAAAATAGGAAGGTTAAAAGGAATCAAAAATTTGTTAGTCCAAATCAAAACTCATCATCTGCTGTTGTATGCCATTTTTGTTGCAAAAGAGGTCATAAATTTTTTAATTGTAAACAAAGGAAACTGGCCAACAGAGGATGGAGACAAATTTGGAAAGTTAAGTCACAAGTATTTGAAGCTAACCCCCTAGGACCCAATTTGAATTGGGTACCTAAAACCAAAACTTGAATTATTTTTGCATATATGCTTGACATCCAGAACTCAATCATGGTATCTAGACAGTGGATGTTCCAAGCATATGACTGGAGACAAGTCAAAGTTCTTGTCTCTGAACTTAAAAGATAGCGGATTTGTCAAATATGGTGACAACAACAAAGGGAAAATCCTAGGCATTGGAGATATAGGAAGCAAATCAACTGCTGTTATCAAAGATGTTTTGTTCGTTGAAGGTTTGAAACACAATTTATTGAGTATTAGTCAGCTGTGTGCCAAAGGATTTCAGGTACACTTTACTTCTCTGTCTTGTACATTTGAGCATAGGGAAGTTGAAGGCATGAAGTTGGCAGGTAAAAGAGTTAACAACATTTACATGATAGATTTTGATTCCTTACTTGCAAATGATATCTGTTGTTTATTGTCTAATGCTGATGAGAACTGGTTGTGGCATAAGAGAGTGGCTCATATTCATATGGACCACTTGAACAAACTAGTTAGTAAGCAGTTAGTACTAGGACTCCCAAATAGGAAATTCTCTAAGGATAGGTTGTGTGACTCCTGTGAGAAGAGTAAACTAGTTAAGTCTTCTTTCCCACCTATAGACTTAGTTCAAACCAATAGGGTCTTACAGTTGATACATATGGATCTCTTTGGTCCATCTCAGGTTAGAAGTTTTGGAGGGAACTTATATGGTTATGTGTTGGTAGATGATTACTCTAGGTTCACCTGGACATTTTTTCTAACTCGCCAGAGTGAGGCATTATCAGTTTTTCAAAAATTTGTTGTTTTAGTTCAAAATGAGAAAAACCCGAAAATTATATCCATCAAGAGTGATCATGGTGGGGAATTCCAGAATGATTGCTTTAAGTCTTATTGTGAACAGAATGGAATTCACCATCTATACTCAGCCCCTAGAACTCCACAGCAAAATGGAGTAGTAGAAAGGAAGAATAGGTCTTTAGAGGAACTAGCTAGAACTATGATTAAAGACTCAAATCTTCCTAAGTATTT
>NC_021165.2:49726506-49728212 GCF_000331145.2 Cicer arietinum
GTTCTTATTAGACCTATACTTAGAAAGACTCCTTATGAGTTATACAAGGGTAGAAAACCAAACATCTCTTACTTTAGGGTCTTTGGGTGTAAGTGCTTTGTGTTAAACAATGGTAAAGAACATCTAGGTAAGTTTGATCCTAAGGCAGATGAGGGTATCTTTGTAGGTTATTCCCAGTCTAGTAAAGCTTATAAAATCTACAATAAAAGAACCAAAACTATAGAGGAATCTTTTCATGTAAAGTTTGATGAAATGTTTGCTGAAAACTTGAACAACACTCCTTCTATAGTTGGTAACTCATTGGATGATATTGTAGAATCCGAACCAATAGAACCTAGTAAACCTGTACCTCTAACCAACCTTGACTGTGTAGAACCTATTAGGGAGAGTGATTTACCTAAGGAATGGAAGTTTGTCAAAAACCATCCCATAGACAACATTATTGGAGAGATTTCAAAAAGAGTTTCCACTAGAAAATCCCTCAGGGAATTTTGTAACTTCACAGCCTTTGTATCTCAGATAGAACCCAAAAACATAAAGGAAGCTCTTATGGATCATGACTGGATAGTTGCCATTCAAGAAGAGCTCAACCAGTTTGAGAGAAACAAAGTGTGGATACTAGTTCCAAAACTAGAAGATAAACATGTCATAGGAACTAGGTGGGTGTTCAGAAACAAAATGGATGAGAATGGTGTTATTACTAGGAATAAAGCTAGGTTAGTGGCCAAGGGTTACAACCAAGATGAGGGAATAGACTATGATGAAACCTATGCCCCAGTAGCTAGACTAGAAGCCATTAGAATCCTGCTTGCTTATGCATGTATAATGGACTTTAAACTTTATCAAATGGATGTTAAAAGTGCCTTTTTAAATGGAGACATCCAGGAGGAAGTTTTTGTGAGTCAAACACCTGGTTTTGAAGATCCTAAACTTCCAAATCATGTGCTTAAACTGACAAAAGCCCTCTATGGCTTGAAACAAGCTCCAAGAGCTTGGTATGATAAGCTTAGCAATTTCCTCTTACAAGAAATTTTTTCAAGGGGAAATGTGGATAAGACACTTTTCATCAAAAGACAAGGAAAAGACATTCTATTGGTCCAAATTTATGTTGATGACATAATCTTTGGATCAACAAACGATAAGCTTTGCAAAGAATTTGAAAATACTATGAGAAATGTCCATGATGGGAGAATTAACTTACTTCTTGGGATTTCAAATTAAGCAAAGCAAGAATGGCATTTTCCTAAGTCAAACCAAATACTGCAATGATCTTTTAAAGAAATTTGGTTTTGATAAATTTAAATCCATTGATACACCTATGAGTCAAGCCTGTTACTTAGATAGAGATGAGAAAGGTAAAACTGTAGATGTGACTATGTTTAGAGGCTTGATAGGATCCTTACTATACCTTACAGCTAGTAGACCAGACATCGTGTTTAGTGTGTGCATGTGTGCTAAATACCAAGCCAATCCAAATGAATCCCACCTTAGTGCAGTTAAAAGGATATTTAGATATCTTATAGAAACCAAAAATCTAGGTTTGTGGTATCCTAAGGGATCTACTTGCACTCTAGTTGGTTATTCTGATTCTGACTTTGCTGGATGCAAATTGGACAGAAAGAGTAAATCTGGTACTTGCCAACTACTAGGGAACTCTCTTGTTTCTTGGCATAGCAAGAAACAAAACAGTGTTGCACTCTCAACTG
>NC_021165.2:49728702-49730226 GCF_000331145.2 Cicer arietinum
TTTGTCACAAACTCTGGAATCGATTTCATAATCGATTGATCACATCTCAGAAGTCAGATTGTTGAAGATTGGATGAACGCAATCGATTGGGAAATCGATTATATCTTTGGAAGAATGTTTAAAGAATCGATTTGGAAATCGATTGGTTGGTCAAGATATCAAAAAATTTGAGAAGTTCACAAACATCAAACCCGAGCATCGATTGGGCAATCGATTGGATCAGTTTTGTTTTAGACCTGCACCTATGGAAATCGTTTTGGGAATCGATGTTTATTTTTTTGAAGTTTTCTGAACTTAGAGGCAATCGATTTGGACATCGATTTACTAAAGAAAGCAATCGAGTGGGAAATCGATTGACAAGATGTCCGTTGAGAAAATTATAGCCGTTGGACATGGGTGTAACGAATACTTTTTCAGACCACATTACCCTAATCGATTGGGCAATCGATTTGGTAAACCCAGAAGTGAGAAACAATCGATTGGGAAATCGATTCTGCACAGTGCTATAAAAACCCTAAATCGATTTCACAACCCATTTTTCACATTCCACTCTCAGTTCACTCAACCAACTTCATATTCTTCTGCATTTAATCCTTCTTAAATAATCTTCTATCAACTCTCTACCATGGCTCGCGTAAAACAAACAGCACGACGTCCATCATCATCTTCTAAATCCATTTCACTCGATTCTTCCTCTACTTCAAGTGGAAGAACACCTTGACCTTCACCTCCACCTCCCTCACCTCCAGCCTAACGAGTTTCCATTCCTACACACAAAGTTTTGGCTAAGGATAAAGGCAAAGTTGTTGCTACTACTCAGGAGCCAAGCAAGAAGAGGAAGACACCTCAAACGGAAAAACTAATGGGTGATGCTATGAAGGGAGCCACCCAGAAAAAGAAGAAGCCTTCATCTCCACCCAAGAAGGTTTTGCCTTCTAAGGATAAACAGGTTGAAGCCACCTCTCTGTCTTCTTCCTTTTTGTTGACACCTAATTTTGTCCGATAATAATAAATATATATAATTATATGTGAAGAAATATAAAAATAAAAATAAATAATTAGGGATATAAGCTTTTAACAATCACAAGTGTTTTCGGTTCTTGTTTGCCTCTAATTCTTGTTCAGACTATTTTCTAAAATATAAAAATAATAATAAGAAATAAAAATAAAGGAAATTGAAAAGAAATGAATTGATGGTCATAAAAATCGATGCAATGATGATCAAAATAAATGAAAAAAAAAAACCAAAACTAAATTGATTGATGGTCATAAAAATCAGAATAATGGTGATCAATTGAATAGAAAAGAAAACCGAAGAAATGAATCAATAGCAATAAGAATCGGTATAATTGTGGCCAATTAAAAGAAAAGAAACCAACAAAAATAGATTAATGGTAATCAATTGACAATTATTCTTTTGTCTTTTGAAATCTATACCCAAAAGTCTATAAATAGTCAGCCACAAGAAGACAATGGGGGAATTCGAAACATAAATTGAGAGCACATAAGAATAGAGAGATTGGT
>NC_021165.2:49730726-49731380 GCF_000331145.2 Cicer arietinum
TTTACTTTTTATTAAAAAGGAAATAATGATAATAATAATAATAATAATAATAATAATAATAAATATATAATTATATGTGAAGAAATATAAAAAATATAAATAAATAATTAGGGATATAAGTTTTTAACAATCACAAGTGTTTTCGGTTCTTGTTTGCCTCTAATTCTTGTTCATTCTATTTTCAAAAATATAAAAATAATAATAAGAAATAAAAATAAAGGAAATTGAGAAGAAATGAATTGATAGTCATAAAAATCAATGGAATGATGATCAAAATAAATGAAAAAAAAACCAAAAATAAATTGATTGATGGTCATAAAAATCAGAATAATGGTGATCAATTGAATAGAAAAGAAAACCGAAGAAATGAATCAATAGCAATAAGAATCGGTATAATTGTGGCCAATTAAAAGAAAAGAAACCAACAAAAATAGATTAATGGTAATCAATTGACAATTATTCTTTTGTCTTTTGAAATCTATACCCAAAAGTCTATAAATAGTCGGCCACAAGAAGACAAAAGGGAGCACAATTGAAAACACAAATTGAGAGCACATAAAAAAGAGAGAGATTAGTTGGCAAAAGAGAAGGAAAAAATCTGGTCTTGAAACAATCGGTCTAGCAAAACAACAATTCAGGAGTAAGGTATCATTT
>NC_021165.2:49731796-49747377 GCF_000331145.2 Cicer arietinum
ATTATTACATTTTTATTTTTATTTTTTGATACATATATAAATAAAAATAATAATAAAATCGGTCAACACATAAATATTTTCTACCTAAGAACTACGTGTGTTTTGATTTCCCTATTGCACCTGGGGATACGTAGGAGCAAGGTCTTACCCTTGTCAAACCAAATTAATAAAACTAATATTTTTTTTCTTCTTTCATTAATGTAAATAATTTAATTTTTTTTATTATTTTTTTGGGGTAAAAATAAATAAAAATATAAATAGTTTGTATATAATTAATTATAGGGTAACCGTTTTAACGGACGTCGTAGGGTGTTAATAATTACCTACTCGTAATCGACTCCCGAATCAAAATTTTTGGTTCAAAAATATTATTTTAGGTTTTATCCAATTTTTCCTATAACAAAAATAAAATTGGTGGCGACTCCTTTTTCGCGGACAAACCGGACGCAACACTTTTTAAAGAGAAAAATCCAGAACATTGGATTTTGCTTATTTTGATACAAATGGTTTTACCTTTCAAAACCATTTGAGGTTTCATGGACTAGATGATTTCCTCTCTAAGGACAAACAGGTTGAAGCCACCTCTCTGTCTTCTTCCTTTTTAAAGAGAAAAATCCAAGAAGCCAGAACCTTGGATTTTGCTTATTTTGATACAAATGGTTTTACCTTTCAAAACCATTTGAGGTTTCATGGACTAGATGATTTCCTCTCCTGCTCACTAGATGTTTATCCAAAGTTACTACGAGCTTTTTACTTCACCTTCATTCTAACCTAAACTGGTTTTGCTGCTGAAGTCAAGGGTAAAAAGATCGCAATGACTTTTGAGGAATTTTTGAAGCTCACTGGTTTACCATTCTATGGTTACACCATTGATGGAAGATCAGAGGATGCATCTGATGAGGAAGGATGAGAAACTTCTGTGGACAAGCATGCGGCAACACAAGAGCTGATGATTGAAGGATTTGTTGAGAAGGTTTCCCTTCCAACAGGTCAAATGAAAGTGCATCACCGGATGCTTATGTACGTGCTAACAAGGATGTTAGTACCTAGAGCCGGTAATCATGCGGTTGTACAGCGGCTGGATATTATCCTGCTGTGGGGGTTGTACAAAGAGCTCAGGAGGAGCTGGACTTGGATCGTGCTGCTGAATATGCTCGAGTCAGCACAAGGCAAGCACCTCCTACCCTATCCCCAATTGGTGACGAAGATTCTGAGGCATTTCAAGGTGTCTCTCGCCAATGAAGAATCTCTCAAAACCACATTAACATTTGGTGAATCAATTGTGAACCAAATGCAGCTAAGACGCATCAATTGAGTATGGACTAGAACTCCATCTACTACTGATCACGCACAACCCAATGTTGATCTAGCCCAAGCGAGTGCCCAACCACCTGCACCAGCTGAAGCATCTTCTGAGATCATGGAGAAGCTGCTGGAGTTCATGAAGATTCAAGCTGCCCACAACGAAAGAATGGAAGCCTCTCTTCACAAGCTTCAAGCATCTTTGGACACCGTAGTTCAAGAAGTTTCTGCCATTCAGGAGCACTTGGGGCTCAAAATGTCTTCTGAAGACATTGCTGAGATCAGACGATAATCAACCAAAGATCCAAACCTGCCCAACATAGATAGCACTGAACCTCATGGGGAGGAGACACTCGCTGAGGTTAATACATCAGTCTCTCCTTCTCCCTCTGATGATAATGAGGATCAGCCCTAGATTTGTTGATTAGGTTTAGTTTCTTTGTTGTTTTGTCTTGCTCTTGTACTGCTTTTGTTATGCTGTCTTTGTAAATATTTTTTCTGTGTATATATCTTTTTGTTTAATCAACTCTCTTTGTATATTTCTTTTTGCTTTTTATGACAAAGGGGGAGATTGGTTTAACCTGTATGATATTACATGATTTTTTTTGCTCTGATATAATGCAATGCTCTGATATAATGTAATGAAAATTAATAATTTGTGTATCATGGAATGCTCTGACATGTTTTAATATCATAATGATCTTAGCTCTGATATGATATTAGCTCTGTTGTGATATCTGGTACATTGCATTCTGATACTTTATAATGTACCCTGTTGTGCTTATTTTTTTTTGAAATGTATCATACATTCCAAAACTCAGGGGGAGATTTTAAAACAATCTCAAAGTTAAATTGTTTGTTTGTCATTAAATCAAAAAGGGGGAGATTGTAAGACATGAGCTTCCCTGATCATGCTTTTGATTTAATTTCCAAACATACAGTATATATAAAATATTTGATTGATCTAATGATTTGAATGGAGAAACATTTCAGGCAAACAAGCAGACACAATACAGCTGGAACAAAAGCTTGCAACTCAAGGAATCAACCAAAGTTGGAGGATATGCTTGAGAAAGATGCAATTATATGTTGTGTAATTAGGTGTCATAGTAGTTAGGTTGTTAGACTAATCACTATGGTCTCATGCTTAAGTATTTGCCAATGAATATAAATTAATCAACAAACAAGTCAATTGATGAATCAATTGATAAATCGATTGTCTGACTCAGAACAAGTGTTTGCACTGCACAAATCGATTGGGCAATCGATTAGGTTAAGATTTTTAGTGAAACCTGAGTTCTGGGACAAATTCAATCCATTGGACAATCGATTGGGCAATCAATTGATTAATCGATTATGCATATCACAGAAACAACCATGTTTGGAATCAATCGATTGAGACATCGATTGTGCCAAAGTTTTTAAAATCAGGAATAAGTTATGAGATGCAATAAATCGATTGAGACATCAATTGATTGAGATTTCTTAAACTCCAAGGTTGAGGCAATCGATTAGGCAATCGATTGCAGATTAATTATTTATCAGAACAACTTTGATCAAATCGATTGGCACATAGATTTTGTCAAAATAGCTGATGTTCTGTAAGAAGCACAATCGATTGGCAAATCGATTGACATTTATGTCTGAGTCATTTTTGATCAGCACAATCGATTGACGAATCGATTGAAGCTAATGTTCAAGTGACAGAAAGGTTTCAGCTCATTGCCAAATCGATTATAACTGCGATTATGAAGTTGACTGAGGAATCGATTGTTTTGATCTTGTTGTTGGAACAAAACACCTATAATCGATTACTCAATCGATTTGAATAAAATCATAGTATCAGTTCTGATTGATGTATTAAAGGAATCGATTGGCAAATCGATTCATGCTTATATGATCAAGATTCAAGAAAAACAAGGCACGCGAAAATCGATTAGGCGATCGATTAGAGCACTACACAATCGATTAGGCAATCGATTGGCCTGGTGTTTTTCAGAATATATATAAGTCGATTCAATCACTTTTGAAAAAAAAATAAAAATTTGATAAATCTTTTCACAACTTTTGATCATCTTTGAATACCTTTGAAAAACACTTTGGGAGAAAGATTTTACAACACACAAAATATCCATTGGCTAAATACATTTTGTGTGAGATACTTTAGTGATTGAGTCAAAGTCTTGATATTCTTTAATTCTTTGAAGAAAACAATTTTTTGTAAATTGAAAGGTTTGGAAATCCAGTAAGGAAACTAGTAGTTATCTTTGTTGATGTGAGATCATCAAGAAGAGGCTTTACCTAGATCTTGTGTGAGTTAGGTGATTAACTACAAGGATTAGGTGGGATAGAAACAAGAGTGAAGTGAGTTAGATAGATAGGCTTCAAGGAAGCTGGACAATCTGTAAAAGGTTCTCAATTCATTCTATTCAAAAAAGGCTGAAATCTTGTTGGATTTCAGGACGGGATGTAGGCTATCTATTGACAGCTGAACTAGGATAAATCGTGGTGCAATTGTTTCTTATCCCTACTCTTTTGATATTACATATATGCATATTCTTGAATGTATGAATTAATGATTTTATATCTTGTTTAACATTCTGAATTAAGCATTGTTTCTTGTCTCATATATTGTTTCTTGTCTCATATATTCTGAATTAAGCATTGCAAACTGTTTCGATTACTGCTCCTGAATATATTCCGCTGTGATTCTTTGATAATTTGTTTAATAAGTTCATTTGTGTCATTGGATTAACATTTAGGTCATTTTCGTCTTCCCTAGGCTTATTTTAGTCCAATTAGTGTTTTTAACCAATCTTGTGCATCCAATAAGTTCATTTGTGTCATTGGATTAACATTTAGGTCATTTTCGTCTTCCCTAGGCTTATTTTAGTCCAATTAGGGTTTTTAACCAATCTTGTGCATCCAATAAGTTCATTTGTGTCATTGGATTAACATTTAGGTCATTTTCGTCTTCCCTAGGCTTATTTTAGTCCAATTAGGGTTTTTAACCAATCTTGTGCATCCAATAAGTTCATTTGTGTCATTGGATTAACATTTAGGTCATTTTCGTCTTCCCTAGGCTTATTTTAGTCCAATTAGTGTTTTCAACCAATCTTGTGCATCCAATAAGTTCATTTTTGTCATTGGGTTAACATTTAGGTCATTTTCGTCCTCCCTAGGCTTATTCTAGTCCAATTAGGGTTTTTAACCAATCTAGTACATCCAATTGGTGTGTTTGTGTCATTGGATTAACATATAGGTAATTTTCGTCCTCCCAAGGCTTATTCTAGTCCAATTAAGGTTTTTATCCAATCTTGTGCATCCAATAAGTTCATTTGTGTCATTGGATTAACATTTAGATCGTTTTCGTCCTCCCTAGGCTTATACTAGTCCAATTAGGGTTTTTAACCAATCTTGAGCATCCAATAAGTTCATTTGTGTCATTGGATTAACATTTAGATCGTTTTCGTCCTCCCTAGGCTTATTCTAGTCCAAATGGGGATTTTAACTAATCTTATGCATCCAATATGTGTGTTTGTGTCATTGGATTAACATTATAGTCATTTTCGTCCTCCCTAGGCTTATTCTAGTCAAATTAGGGTTGTTAACGAATCTTGAGCATCCAATAAGTTGATTTGTGTCATGGGATTAATATTTAGATCATTTTCTTCCTCCATAGGCTTATTGTAATCCTATTAGGATTTTTATCCAATCTTGTGCATCCAATAAGTTCATTTGTGTCATTGGATTAACATTTAGGTTATTTTCGTCCTCCCTAGGCTTATTCTAGTCCAAATGGGGATTTTAACCAATCTTATGCATCCAATATGTGTGTTTGTGTCATTGGATTAACATTATAGTCATTTTCGTCCTCCCTAGGCTTATTCTAGTCAAATTAGGGTTGTTAACGAATCTTGAGCATCCAATAAGTTGATTTGTGTCATGGGATTAATATTTAGATCATTTTCTTCCTCCATAGGCTTATTGTAATCCTATTAGGATTTTTATCCAATCTTGTGCATCCAATAAGTTCATTTGTGTCATTGGATTAACATTTAGGTTATTTTCGTACTCCCAAGGCTTATTCTAGTCAAATTAGGGTTTTTAACCAATCTTGTGCATTCAATAAGTTCATTTGTGTCATTGGATTAACATTTAGGTCATTTACGTCCTCCCCAGTCTTATTGTATTCCAATTATGGTTTTTAACCAAACTTGTTAAGCCAATAATTTCATTTGTGTCATTGGATTAACATTTAGGTCATTTCCATCCTTCCTAGGCTTATTCTAGTCCAATTAGGGTTTTTAACCATGCTTGTGCATCCAATAAGTTCATTTGTGTCATTGGATTAACATTTAGGTCATTTACGTCCTCCCTAGGCTTATTCTAGTCCAATTATGGTTTTTAACCAAACTTGTTAAGCCAATAATTTCATTTGTGTCATTGGATTAACATTTAGGTCATTTCCGTCCTTCCTAGGCTTATTCTAGTCCAATTAGGGTTTTTAACCAATCTTGTGCAACCAATAAGTTCATTTGTGTCATTGGATTATCGTTTAGGTCATTTTCGTCCGCCATGGGCTTATTCTAGTCATATTAAGGTTATTAACCAATCTTGTACATCCAATAAGTTCATTTGTGTCATTGGATAAAAATTTAGGTCGTTTTCATCCGTCTAGGCTTATTTTAGTCGAGGGTTTTTAACCAATCTAGTCCATCCAACAAGTGTGTTTGTGTCATTGGATTAACATTTAGGTCATTTTCGTCCTCCCTAGGCTTATTCTTGTCCAATTAGGGTTTTTAACCAATCTTGTGCATCCAATAAGTTCATTTGTGTCATTGGATTAACATTTAGGTCATTTACGTCATCCCTAGGCTTATTATAGTCCAATTATGGATTTTAACCAATCATGTGCATCCAATAGGTGTGTTTGTGTCATTGGGTTAACATTTAGGTCACTTTCATCCTCCCTAGTCTTATTCTTGTCCAATTAGGGTTTTTAACCAATCTTGTGCAGCCAATAATTTCATTTGTGTCATTGGATTAACATTTAGGTCATTTTCGTCCTCCGTAGGCTTATCCTAGTCCAATTAGGGTTTTTAACCAATCTTGTGCAGCCAATAATTTCATTTGTGTCATTGGATTAACATTTAGGTCATTTTCGTCCTCCGTAGGCTTATCCTAGTCCAATTAGGGTTTTTAACCAATCTTGTGCATCGAATACGTGTGTTTATGTCATTGATTTAACATTCAGGTCATTTTCATCCTCCATAGGCTTATTGTAGTCCCATTAGGGTTTTTAACCAATCTTGTGCAGCCAATAATTTCATTTGTGTCATTGGATTAACATTTAGGTCATTTTCGTCCTCCCTAGGCTTATGCTAGTCCAATTAGGGTTTTTAACCAATCTTGTCGTCCAATAAGTTCATTTGTGTAATTGGATTATCGTTTAGGTCATTTTCGTCCTCCCTAGTCATATTCTTGTCCAATTAGGGTTTTTAACAAATATTGTGCATCCAATAGGTGTGTTTGTGTCATTGGATTAACAGTTTGGTCATTTTCGTCGTCCCTAGGCTGATTCTTGTCCAATTAGGGTTTTTAACCAATCATGTCCATCCAATACGTGTGTGTGTGTCATTGGATTAACATTTAGGTCATTTTCATCCTCCCTAGGCTTATTCTAGTCCAATTAGGGTTTTTAACCAATCTTGTGCATCCAATAAGTTCATTTGTGTCATTGGATTAACATTTAGGTCATTTACGTCATCCCTATGCTTATTCTAGTCCAATTATGGATTTTAACCAATCATGTACATCCAATAGGTGGGTTTGTGTCATTGGGTTAACATTTAGGTCATTTTTGTCCTCCGTAGGATTATTCTAATCCAATTAGGGTTTTTAACCAATCTTGTGCTACCAATAAGTCCATTTGTTTCATTATATTAACATTTGGGTCATTATCGTCCTCCATAGGCTTATTCTTGTCCAATTAGGGTTTTTAACCAATCTTGTGCATCCAATAAGTTCATTTGTGTCATTGGATTAACATTTAGGTCATTTTCATCCTCCCTAGGCTTATTCTAGTCCAATTAGGGTTTTTAACCAATCTTGTGCATCCAATAAGTTCATTTGTGTCATTGGATTAACATTTATGTTATTTACGTCATCCCTAGGCTTATTCTAGTCCAATTATAGTTTTTAACCAATCTTGTGCAGCCAATAATATCATTTGTGTCATTGGATTAACATTTAGGTCATTTTCGTCCTCCCTATGATTATGCTAGTCCAATTAGGGTTTTTAACCAATCTTGTGCATCCAATAAGTTCATTTGTGTCATTGGATTATCGTTTAGGTCATTTTCGTCCTCCCTAGGCTTATTCTTGTCCAATTAGGGTTTTTAACCAATCTTGTGCATCCAATAAGTTCATTTGTGTCATTGGATTATCGTTTAGGTCATTTTCGTCCTCCCTAGGCTTATTCTTGTCCAATTAGGGTTTTTAACCAATCTTGTGCATCCAATAAGTTCATTTGTGTCATTGGATTATCGTTTAGGTCATTTTCGTCCTCCCTAGGCTTATTCTTGTCAAATTAGGATTTTTAACAAATATTGTGCATCCAATAAATTCATTTGTGTCATTGGATTATCATTTAGATCATCTTCGTCCTTCCTAGATTTATTCTTGTCCAATTATGGTTTTTAACAAATCTTGTGCATCCAATAGGTGTGTTTGTGTCATTGGATTAACATTTAGGTCATTTTCGTCCTCCCGAGGCTTATTCTAGTCCAATTAGGGTTTTTAACAAATCTTGTGCATCCAATAAATTCATTTGTGTCATTGGATGAACATTTAGGTCATTTTCGTCCTCCCGAGGCTTATTCTAGTCCAATTAGGGTTTTTAACAAATCTTGTGCATCCAATAAGTTCATTTGTGTCATTGGATTATCGTTTAGGTCATTTTCGTCATCCCTAGTCTTATTCTTCTCCAATTAGGGTTTTTAACCAATCTTGTGCAGCCAATATTTTCATTTGTGTAATTGGATTAACATTTAGGTCATTTTCGTCCTCCCTAGGCTTATGCTAGTCCAAATAGGGTTTTTAACCAATCTTGTGCATCCAATAAGTTCATTTGTGTCATTGGATTATCGTTCAGGTCATTTTCGTCCTCCCTAGGCTTATTCTTGTCCAATTAGGGTTTTTAACAAATATTGTGCATCCAATAGGTGTGTTTGTGTCATTGGATTAACATTTAGGTCATTTTCATCCTCCCTAGACTTATTCTAGTCCAATAAGGGTTTTTAACCAATCTTGTGCCTCCAATAAGTTCATTTGTGTCATTGGATTAACATTTAGGTCATTTTCATCCTCCCTAGACTTATTCTAGTCCAATAAGGGTTTTTAACCAAAGGTCATTTTCGTCCTCCCTAGGCTTATTCTTGTCCAATTAGGGTTTTTAACAAATATTGTGCATCCAATAGGTGTGTTTGTGTCATTGGATTAACAGTTAGGTCATTTTCGTCGTCCATGGGCTTATTCTTCTCCAATTAGAGTTTTTAACCAATCATGTCCATCTAATACGTGTGTTTGTGTCATTGGATTAACATTTAGGTCATTTTCATCCTCCCTAGACTTATTCTAGTCCAATAAGGGTTTTTAACCAATCTTGTGCCTCCAATAAGTTCATTTGTGTCATTGGATTAACATTTAGGTCATTTTCATCCTCCCTAGACTTATTCTAGTCCAATTAGGGTTTTTAACCAATCTTGTGCCTCCAATAAGTTCAATTGTGTCATTGGATTAACATTTTGATCATTTTTCTACTCCATCGACTTATTCTAGTCCAATTTGGGTTTTTAACTAATCTTTTTCATCCAGTAGGTGTGTTTATGTCATTGGATTAACATTTAAGTGATTTTCGTCCTCACTAGGCTTATTCTAGTCAAATTAGGGTTTTTAACCAATTTGGTGCCTCCAATAAGTTCATTTGTGTCATTGGACTAACATTTAGATTAATTTCGTCCTCCATAGGCTTATTATAGTCCAATTAGGGTTTTTACCTAATCTTGTGCATCCAATAGGTGTGTTTGTATCGTCGTCGCTATGCTTATTCTAGTCCAATTAGGGTTTTTAACCAATCTTGTGAATTCCAAAAGTTCAGTTGTGTCAATGGATTAACATTTACTCCAATAAGTTCATTTGTGTCATTGGAGTAACATTGATGTCATTTTCGTCCTCCCTAGACTTATTCAACTTCAATTAGGGTTTTTAACAAATCTTGTGCATCCTATAAGTTCATTTGGGTCATTGGATTAACATTTAGGTCATTTTTGTCCACCATAGGCTTATTCTAGTCCAATTAGAGTATTTAACCAATCTTGTGCATCCAATTAGTTCATTTGTGTCATTGGATTAACATTTAGGTCACTTACTTCCGCCCTAGACTTATTCTAGTCGAATTATGGTTTTTAACCAATCTTGTCCATCCAACAGGTCGATTTTTGTCATTGGATTAACATTTAGGTCATTTTCGTCCTCCCTAGGTTTATCCTAGTCCAATTATAGTTTTTAACCAATCTTGCGCATCTAATAAGTTCATTTGTGTCATTGGATTAACATTTAGTTAATTTTCGTCCTCCCTAGGCTTATTCTAGACCAATTACGATTTTTAACAAATCTTGTGCATCCAATAGGTGTGTTTGTATCATTGGATTAACATTTAGGTCATTTTCGTCGTCCCTATGCTTATTCTAGTCCAATTTGGGTTTTTAGCCAATCTTGTGAATCCAATAAGTTCATTTGTGTCATTGGATTAACATTTAGATCATTTTCTTCCTCCATAGGCTTATTCTAATCCAATTAGGGTTTTTAACAATTCTTGTGCATCCAACAAGTTCATTTGTGTCATTGGATAAACATTTAGGTCATTTTCGTATTCCCAAGGCTTATTCTAGTCCAATTAGGGATTTTAACCAATCTTGTGCATCGAATAGGTGTGTCTGTGTCATTGGATTAACATTTATGTCATTTTCATCTTCCATAGACTTATTGTAGTCCAATTAGGGTTTTTAACTAATCTTGTGCATCGAATAGGTGTGTTTTTTATCACTGGATTAACATTTAGGTCATTTTCGTCGTCGCTATGCTTAATCTAGTCCAATTTGGGTTTATAACCAATCTTGTGAATTCAATAAGTTCATTTGTGTCATTGGATTATCGTTTAGGTCAATTTCGTCCTCCCTAGGCTTATTCTTTTCCAATTAGGGTTTTTAACAAATATTGTGCATCCAATTGTTGTGTTTGTGTAATTTGATTAACATTTAGGTTATTTTCGTCGTCCCAAGGCTTATTCTAGTCAAATTAGGGTTTTTAACCAATCTTGTCCATCCAATACGTGTGTTTGTGTCATTGGATTATCTTTTAGGTCATTTTCGTCCTCCCTAGACTTATTCTAGTCCAATTAGGGTTTTCAACCAATCTTGTGCCTCCAATAAGTTCAATTAGGGTTTTTAATTAATCTTTTTCATCCAGTAGGTGTGTTTATGTCATTGGATTAACATTTAAGTGATTTTCGTCCTCACTAGGGTTATTCTAGTCAAAGCAGGGTTTTTAACCAATCTTGTGCATTCAATAAGTTCATTTGTGTCATTGGATTAACATTTAGATCATTTTCGTCCTCCATACGCTTTTTCTAGTTCAATTAGAGTTTTTAACCAATCTTTTGCTTCCAATAAGTTCATTTGTGTCATTGGATTAACATTTAAGTCAATTTCGTCCTCCGTAGGCCAATTCTAGATGAATTAGGGTTTTTAACCAATCAGGTGCATCCAATAGGTGTGTTTGTGGAATTAGATTAAGATTTACATCATTTACGTTCTCCATAGGCTTATTGTAGTCCAATTATGGTTTTTAACCAATCTTATGCATCTAATAAGTGTGTTTGTGTCATCGGATAAACATTTAGGTCACTTTCGTCCTCCTTAGGCTTATTTTAGTCAAATTAGGTTTTTTAACCAATCTTGTGCATCCAATAATTTCATTTGTGTCATTGGAACATTTAGGTCATTTTCGTCCTCCCTAGGTACATTCTAGTCCAATTAGAGTTTTTAATCAATCTTGTGCATCCAATTAGGTCATTTGTGTCAATGGATTAACATTTAGGTCATTTTCTTCCGCCCTTGGCTTATTCTAGTCCAATTATAGTTTTTAACCAATCTTGTCCATCCAACAGGTGTGTTTGTGTCATTGGATTAACATTTAGGTCATTTTCGTCCTCCCTAGGCATATTCTACTTCAATTAGAGTTTTTAACCAATCTTGTGCATCCAATTAGTTCATTTGTGTCATTGGACTAACATTTAGGTCATTTACTTCCGCCCTAGGCATATTCTAGTCGAATTATGGTTTTTAACCAATCTTGTCCATCCAACAGGTGGGTTTGTGTCATTGGATTAACATTTAGGTCATTTTCGTCTCCCTAGGCTTATCCTAGTCCAATTAGGGTTTTTAACCAATCTTGTGCATCCAATAAGTTCATTTGTGTCATTTGATTAACATTTAGGTAATTTTCGTCCTCCCTATGTTTATTCTAGTCCAATTAGGGTTTTTAACCAATCTTGTGCATCCAATAGGTGTGTTTGTATCATTGGATTAACATTTAGGTCATTTTCGTCGTCGCTATGCTTATTCTAGTCCAATTTGGGTTTTTAGCCATTCTTGTGAATCCAATAAGTTCATTTGTGTCACTGGATTATCATTTCGGTCATTTTCGTCCTCCCGAGGCTTATTCTTGTCCAATTAGGGTTTTTAACCAGTCATGTGCATCCAATAGGTGTGTTTGTTTCATTGGATTTACATTTAGGTCATTTTCGTCCTCCCAAGGCTTATTCTAACCCAATTATAGTTTTTAACCAATCTTGTGCATCTAATAAGTTCGTTTGTGTCATTGGATTAACATTTAGTTAATTTTCGTCCTCCCTAGGCTTATTCTAGTCCAATTATGGTTTTTAACCAATCTTGTGCATCCAATAGGTGTGTTTGTATCATTGGATTAACATTTAGGTCATTTTCGTCGTCCCTATGCTTATTCTAGTCCAATTTGGGTTTTTAGCCAATCTTGTGAATCCAATAAGTTCATTTGTGTCATTGGATTAACATTTAGATCATTTTCTTCCTCCATAGGCTTATTCTAATCCAATTAGGGTTTTTAACAATTCTTGTGCATCCAATAAGTTCATTTGTGTCATTGGAAAAACATTTAGGTCATTTTTGTACTCCCAAGGCTTATTCTAGTCCAATTAAGGAGTTTAACCAATCTTGTGCATCCAATTAGGGCTTAACATTTATGTCATTTTCATCCTCCAAAGACTTATTGTAGTCCAATTAGGGTTTTTAACTAATCTTGTGCATCGAATAGGTGTGTTTTTGTCACTAGATTAACATTTAGATCATTTTCGTCGTCGCTATGCTTATTCTAGTCCAATTAGGGTTTATAACCAATCTTGTGAATTCAATAAGTTCATCTGTGTCATTGGATTATCGTTTAGGTCATTTTTGTCCTCCCTAGGCTTATTCTTGTCCAATTAGGGTTTTTAACAAATATTGTGCATCCAATTGTTGTGTTTGTGTAATTTGATTAACATTTAGGTTATTTTCGTCGTCCCAAGGCTTATTCTAGTCAAATTAGGGTTTTTAACCAATCTTGGTCATCCAATACGTGTGTTTGTATCATTGGATGAACATTTAGGTCATTTTCGTCCTCCCGACCCTTATTCTAGTTCAATTAGGGTTTTTAACAAATCTTGTGCATCCAATAAGTTCATTTGTGTCATTGGATTATGTTTTAGGTCATTTTCGTCCTCCCTAGACCTATTTGTAACAACCCGATTTTCAAAGCGAGGGTGTATTTTTTTTCAAAAGGAATTAAAATAAATCAGAGAATTAAATAAGGTAATACCTTTGGATAAATAATTGAGTCATTATAATTTACAAGCAGCGGAAAAGTTTCTCAAAATATGAATCCAAAGTATTTACACATCAAAAAGTGGTACATGTAACCCATCGAAAATAACATGTCAAGCTGACAATATTAGTATAGGTACAGTCTTCCATTTTAAAATAAATACAATTCAAAAGAAAGACGTATGTTCCCTCTATGTCAACCTAATCTGATCATTCTCCAAAACAAACTAAACGCCCTAAGTGATCTCCACGCGCCCCGTAAGATCCTCCTAACATAGCTCCAGTCAGGCATTCCCCTCTACATTCCCATCCACAGGGTGTGAACCGGTAGGATTGTCCTGGCTCTCATTTGAGGGCAAAGCCCAGATTTCCACAATAGTTGTAAAGGGTCACCAACCGAAATTAACAGTTAACACATAACATTTAAGTTTTTAAATGCACAAATAATCTTTCCACTTATCATGCACCTTAAAAGGGTTTTCCATATCCTAAAAGTTCATATAACACTTGCCAAATAAAAAAAAGAAGTCAAAATAAAGTTCTCAATCCATCAAGTAATACATAACTGACCAAAACATTGATAAATCAATTGAACAATCGATTATCTAACTCAAAATAAGGACTTCTGCTGAGCCAATCGATTGCCAAATCGATTTGGTCAGTTCTATTCCCCATTCTTAATACTGATTTATCTTAATGATTTTCAAAACAAAACGTTAAGCAAACAGACATATTAAGAGATTCCCCATTCTTAATACTGATTTATCTTAATGATTTTCAAAACAAAACGTTAAGCAAACAGACATATTAAGAGATTCCCCATTCTTAATACTGATTTATCTTAATGATTTTCAAAACAAAACGTTAAGCAAACAGACATATTAAGAGATTCCCCATTCTTAATACTGATTTATCTTAATGATTTTCAAAACAAAACGTTAAGCAAACAGACATATTAAGAGATTCCCCATTCTTAATACTGATTTATCTTAATGATTTTCAAAACAAAACGTTAAGCAAACAGACATATTAAGAGATTCCCCATTCTTAATACTGATTTATCTTAATGATTTTCAAAACAAAACGTTAAGCAAACAGACATATTAAGAGATTCCCCATTCTTAATACTGATTTATCTTAATGATTTTCAAAACAAAACGTTAAGCAAACAGACATATTAAGAGATTCCCCATTCTTAATATACTTTTGACTTAAACGATTTTCACACAAAACATTTAGTAAACAAGACATTAAGAGATTCCCCATTCTTAATACTGATTTATCTTAATGATTTTCAAAATAAAACGTTAAGCAAACAGACATATTAAGAGATTCCCCATTCTTAATACTCATTTACTGAAACGATTTTCAAAAACAAACATTAAGTAACCGAGACATTAAGAGATTCCTCATTCTTAATTCTCATTTACTGAAACGATTTTCAAAAACGATAGTTAAGTAACCGAGACATTAAGAGATTCCTCATTCTTAATTCTCATTTACTGAAACGATTTTCAAAAACGATAGTTAAGTAACCGAGACATTAAGAGATTCCCCATTCTTAATTCTCATTTACTGAAACGATTTTCAAAAACGATAGTTAAGTAACCGAGACATTAAGAGATTCCCCATTCTCAACGCCTAGTTAACTTAAACATTTTCCTCAAACGCACATTAAGTAAACCGAGGTATTAAAAGATTCCCCATTTTTAATACTCGTTTAACTCTAATGGTTTTCAAATTCCACAGAAACAAACTCAAATATACTCTCACATTCAATCCATAATTCACACCAAAACACATCAATCAACAAACAACAAGTATGAACACGCCAAATACGACGAACACAAATCAACACAACATAACACCCAAATACATCAGACTTCATTTACTCATAATCATACACAAATGAGTTAAAATTCATTTTCCACGAAACATTCATCAATATCGTCAAAACCTAACTCTAAGATTTTACCCACAGAACCTTAGATTCATTTTCCCTAAATCAATACATTCAACCCTAACAAATTCCTTTCCACACAACTAATCTTTGTCCTCCCTAGGCTTATTCTAATCCAATTAGGGTCATTTTTGTCCTCCCTAGGCTTATTCTAGTCCAATTAGGGTTTTTAACTAATCTTGTTCATCGAATAGGTGTGTTTGTGTCATTGGATAAATATTTAGGTCATTTTCCTACTCCTTAGGTACATTCTAGTCCAATCAGAGTTTTTAACCAATCTTGTGCATCCAATTAGTTCATTTGTGTCATTGGATTAACATTTAGGTCATTTTCTTCCGCCCTAGGCTTATTCTAGTCGA
>NC_021165.2:49748273-49759294 GCF_000331145.2 Cicer arietinum
TCATTGGATTAACATTTAGGTAATTTTCGTCCTCCCTAGGTTTATTCTAGTCCAATTAGGGTTTTTAACCAATCTTGTGAATCCAATAAGTGTGTTTGTATCATTGGATTAACACATTTAGGCCATATTCATCGTCGCTATGCCTATTCTAGTCCAATTTGGGTTTTTAGCCAATCTTCTGAATGCAATAAGTTCATTTGTGTCACTGGATTATCATTTCAGTCATTTTCGTCCTTACGAGGCTTATTCTTGTCCAATTAGGGTTTTTAACAAATCAAGTGCATCCAATAGGTGTGTTTGTGTCATTGGATTAACATTTAGGTCATTTTCGTCCTCCCTAGGTTTATTCTAGTCCAATTAGGGTTTTTAACCAATCTTGTGCATCCAATAGGTGTGTTTGTGTCATTGGATTAACATTTAGGTCATTTTCGTCCTCCCAAGGCTTATTCTAATCCAACTATAGTTTTTAACCAATCTTGTGCATCCAATAAGTTCATTTGTGTCATTGGATTAATATTTAGTTAATTTTCGTCCTCCCTATGCTTATTCTAGTCCAATTAGGGTTTTTAACCAATCTTATGCATCCAATAGGTGTGTTTGTATCATTGGATTAACATTTAGGTCATTTTCGTCGTCCCTATGCTTATTCTAGTCCAATTTGGGTTTTTAGCCAATCTTCCGAATCCAATTGGTGTGTTTATATCATTGGATTAACATTTGGGTCATTTTCGTCGTCGCTATGCTTATTGTAGCCCAATTTGGGTTTTTAGCCAATCTTGTGAATCCAATAAGTTCATTGGTGTCACTGGATTATCATTCCAATCATTTTCGTCCTCACGAGGCTTATTCTTGTCCAAATAGGGTTTTTAAACAGTCATGTGCATCCAATAGGTGTGTTTGTGTCATTGGATTAACATTTAAGTCATTTTCGTCCTCCCTAGGCTTATTCTAGTCCAATTAGGGTTTGTAACCAATCTTGTGCATCCAATAAGTTCATTTGTGTCATTGGATTAACATTTAAGTCATTTTCGTCCTCCCTAGGCTTATTCTAATCCAATTAGGGTTTTTTGACCAATCTTGTGCATCCAATAAATTTATTTGTGTCAATGGATGAACATTTAGGTCATTTTCGTCCCCCCTAGGCTTATTCTAGTCCAATTAGGGTTTTTAACCAATCTTGTGCATCCAATAAGTTCATTTGTGTCATTGGATTAACATTTAGGTCGTTTTCGTCCTCCTTAGGCTTATTCTAGTCCAATTATGGATTTTAACTAATCCTGTGCATCCAATAGGTGTGTTTGTGTCATTGGATTAACATTAATGTCATTTTCGTCCTCCCTAGGCTTATTCAAGTCAAATTAGGGTTTTTAACCAATCTTGTGCTTCCAATAAGTTGATTTGTGCCATTGGATTAACATTTAGATCATTTTCTTCCACCAAATGCTTATTCTAATCCAATTAGGGTTTTTAACCAATCTTTTGCTTCCAATAAGTTCATTTGTGTCATTGGATAAACATTTAGGTCATTTCCGTTCTCCGAAGGCTTATTCTAGTCCAATTAGGATTTTTAATCAATCTTGTGCATCCAATTAGTTCATTTGTATCGTTGGAATAACATTTAGGTCATTTTCTTCCTCCATAGGCGTATTGTAGCCCAATTAGGATTTTTAAGTAATCTTGTGCGTCGAATAGGTGTGTTTGTGTCACTGGATTTACATTTAGGTCATTTACGTCGTCGCTTTGCTTATTCTAGTCCAATTAGGGTTTATAACCAATCTTGTGAATTCAATAATTTCATTTGTGTCATTGGATTATCGTTTAGGTCATTTTCTTCCTCCCTAGGTTTATTCTTGTCCAATTAGGGTTTTTAACAAATCTTGTGCATCCAATAGGTTTGTTTGTGTCATTGGATTAATATTTAGGTCATTTTCGTCATCCCTAGGCTTATTCTAGTCCAATTTGGGTTTTTAACCAAGCCTGGGCATCTAATAGGTGTGTTTGTATTATTGGATTAACATTTAGGTCCTTTTCGTCGTCCCTAGACTTATTCTAGTCCAATTATGGATTTTAACCAATCTGGTGCATCTAATAAGTGTGTTTGTGGAATTGGATTAACATTTAGTTCATTTTCGTCTTCCCTAGGCTTATTCTAGTCCAATTAGGGTTTTTAACCAATCTTGTGCATCCAATAAATTCATTTGTGTCATTGAATAGGTGTGTTTGTATCATTGGATTAACATTTAGGTCCTTTTTGTCGTCGTTATGCTTATTCTAGTCCAATTAGAGTTTTTAACCAATCTTGTAAATTCAATAACTTCATTTGTGTCATTGTAATATCATTTAGGTCATTTTCATCCATCCAAGGCTTATTCTTGTCCAATTAGTTTTTTTAACAAATCTTGTGTGTCCAATAGGTGTGTTTTTGTCATTGGATTAACATTTAGGTCATTTTCGTCCTCCCTAGGCTTATTCTAACCCAAATAGGGTTTTTAACCAATCTTGGGCATCGACTAAGTGCATTTGTTCATTGGATTATCGTTTAGGTCATTTTCGTCCTCCATATGCTTATTTTAGTCCAATTACGGTTTTTAACCAATCTTGTGCATCCAATTAGTTCATTTGTGTCATTGGATTAAAATTTAGGTCATTTTCCTCCGCCAAGGCTTATTTTAGCCAAATTAGGGTTTTTAACTAATCATGTGCATCCAATAGGTGTGTTTGTGTCATTGGATTAACATTTAGGTAATTTTCGTCCACCCTAGGTTTATTCTTGACCAATTAGGGTTTTTAACCAATCTTGTGCATCCAATAAGTTCATTTGTGTCATTGGATGAACATTTAGGTCATTTTCGTCAACCCTAGCCTTATTCTTGTCCAATTAAGGTTTTTAACCAATCTTATGCATCCAATAAGTTCATTTGTGTCATTGGATGAACATTTAGGTCATTTTCGTCCTCGCTATGCTTATTCTAGTCCAATTAGGGTTTTTAACCAATCTTATGCATCCAATAAGTTCATTTGTGTCATTGGATTAACGTTTAGGTCATTTTCGTACGCCCTATGCTTATTCTAGTCAAATTAGGGTTTTTAACCAATCTTGTGCATCCAATAAGTTCATTTGTGTCATTGGATTAACGTTTAGGTCATTTTCGTACGCCCTATGCTTATTCTAGTCAAATTAGGGTTTTTAACCAATCTTGTGCATCCAATAAGTTCATTTATGTCATTGGATTAACATTTAGGTCGTTTTCATCCTCCCTAGACTTATTGTAGCCAATTAGGGTTTTTAACCAATCTGGTGCATCCAATAGGTGTGTTTGTGGAATTGGATTAACATTTACATCATTTTCGTTCTCCCAAGGCATATTGTAGTCCAATTAGGGTTTTTAACAATTCTTATGCATCTAATAGGTGTGATTGTGTCATTGGATAAACATTTAGGTCACTTTCTTCCTCCATAGGCTTATTCTGGTCAAATTAGGGTTTTTAACCAATCTTGTGCATCCAATAAGTTCATTTGTGTCATTGGATGAACATTTAGGTCATTTTCGTCCTCCCTAGGCTTATTCTTGTCCAATTAGGGATTTTAACCAATCTTGTACATCCAATAAGTTCATTTGAATAGGTGTGTTTGTGTCATTGGATGAACATTTAGGTCATTTTCGTCCTCCCTAGGCTTATTCTTGTCCAATTAGGGATTTTAACCAATCTTGTACATCCAATAAGTTCATTTGAATAGGTGTGTTTGTGTCATTGGATGAACATTTAGGTCATTTTCGTCCTCCCTAGGCTTATTCTTGTCCAATTAGGGATTTTAACCAATCTTGTACATCCAATAAGTTCATTTGAATAGGTGTGTTTGTGTCATTGGATGAACATTTAGGTCATTTTCGTCCTCCCTAGGCTTATTCTTGTCCAATTAGGGATTTTAACCAATCTTGTACATCCAATAAGTTCATTTGAATAGGTGTGTTTGTGTCATTGGATGAACATTTAGGTCATTTTCGTCCTCCCTAGGCTTATTCTTGTCCAATTAGGGATTTTAACCAATCTTGTACATCCAATAAGTTCATTTGTGTAATTGGATTAACATTTATGTCATTTACGTCATCCCTAGACTTACTGTAGTCCAATTAGGGTTTTTAACCAATCTTGTGAATTCAATAAGTTCATTTGTGTCATTGGATTATCGTTTAGGTGATTTTCTTCGTCGCTAGGCTTATTCTTGTCCAATTAGGGTTTTAAAAAATCTTGTGCATCCAATAGGTGTGTTTGTATCATTGGATTAACATTTAGGTCATTTTCGTCATCGCTATGCTTATTCTAGTCCAATTTGGGTTTTCAGCCAATCTTGTGAATCCAATAAGTTCATTTGTGTCATTGGATTATCATTCTGGTCATTTTCGTCCTCCCTAGACTTATTGTAGCCAATTTGGGTTTTTAACCAATCTTGTGCATCCAATAGGTGTGTTTGTGTTATTGGATTAACGTTAAAGTCATTTCCGTCCTCCATAGGCTTATTCAAGTCCAATTAGGATTTTTAACCAATCTTGTGCATCTAATAGGTGTGTTTGTGTCATTGGATTAACATTTAGGTCATTTTTGTCCTCCATAGGCTTATTGTAGTCCAATTAGGGTTCTTAAGTAATCTTGTGCATCGAATAGGTGTGTTTGTGTATTTGGATTTACATTTAGGTTATTTTCGTCGTCACTATGCTTATTCTAGTCCAATTAGGGTTTATAACCAATCTTCTGAAGTCAATAAGTTCATTTGTGTCACTAGATTATCGGTTAGGTGATTTTCTACCTCGCTTGGCTTATTCTAGTCCAATTAGGGTTTTTAACAAATCTTGTGCATCCAATAGGTGTGTTTGTGTCATTGGATTATCGTTTAGGTCATTTTCGTCCTCCATAGGCTTATTCTAGTCCAATTAGGGTTTATTACCAATCTTGTGCAGTCAATAAGTTCATTTGTGTCATTGGATTATCGTTTAGGTCATTTTCGTCCTCCCGAGGCTTATTCTTGTTCAATTAGGGTTTTTAACAAATCTTGTGCATCCAATAGGTGTGTTTGTGTCATTGGATTAGTATTTAGGTCATTTTCATCGCCCCTAGGCTTATTCTAGTCCAATATGCGTTTTTAACCAATCTTGTGTATCCAATAGGTGTGTTTGTATCATTGGATTAACATTTAGGTCATTTTCGTCCTCCCTAGGCTTATTCTAATCCAATTAGGGTTTTTAACCAATCTTGTGCATCCAATAGGTGTGTTTGTATCATTGGATTAACATTTAGGTCATTTTCGTCATCGCTATGCTTATTCTAGTCTAATTAGGATTTTTAGCCAATCTTGTGAATCCAATAAGTTCATTTGTGTCACTGGATTATCATTCTTGTCATTTTCGTCCTCTTGAAGCTTATTCTTGTCCAATTAGGGTTTTTAACTAGTCATGTGCATCCAATAGGTGTGTTTGTGTAATTGGATTTAACATTTAGGTCATTTTCGTCCTCCCTAGGCTTATTCTAATCCAATTAGGGTTTTTAACCAATCTTGTGCATCCAATAAGTTCATTTGTGTCATTGGATTATCGTTTAGGTCATTTTCGTCCTCCCTAGGCTTATTCTTGTCCAATTAAGGTTTTTAACAAATCTTGTGCCTTCAATAGGTGTGTTTGTGTCATTGGATTAACATTTAGGTCAAATTCGTCCTCCGTAGGCTTATTCTAGTCCAATTAGGGTTTTTAACCAATCTTGTGTATCCAATGAGTTTATTTGTGTCATTGGATTAACGTTTAGGTCATTTCTGTACTCCCTAGGCTTATTCTAGTCCAATTAGGGTTTTTAACCAATCTTGTGCATCCAATAAGTTCATTTGTGTCATTGGATGATCGTTTAGGTCATTTTCGTCCTCCCTAGGCTTATTCTAATCCAATTAGGGTTTTTAACCAATCTTGTGCATCCAATAAGTTCATTTCTGTCATTGGAATGACATTTAGGTCATTTTCATCCTCCCTAGACTTATTCTAGTCAAATTAGGGTTTTTAACCAATCTTGTGCATCTAATAGGTGTCTTTGTGTCATTGGATAATCATTTAGGTCACTTTCGTCCTCGATAGGCTTATTCTAGACAAATTAGGGTTTGTAACCAATCTTGTGCCTCCAATAAGTTGATTTGTGTCATTGGATAAACATTTAGGTCATTTTCGTCCTCCCTATGCTTATTCTAGTCCAATTAGGGTTTTTGACTAAACTTGTGCTTCCAATAGATGTGTTTTTATCATTGGATTAACATTTAGGTCCTTTTCGTCGTTGTTATGCTTATTCTAGTCCAATTTGGGTTTTTAACCAATCTTGTGAATTCAGTAAGTTCATTTGTGTCATTGGATTATCATTTAGGTCAGTTTCGTCCTCCCAAGGCTTATTCTTGTCCAATTAGGTTTTTTAAACAAATCCTTTGCGTCCAATAGGTGTATTTGTGTCATTGGATAAACATTTAGGTCATTTTCCTACTCCCTAGGTACTTTCATGTCCAATTAGAGTTTTTAACCAATCTTGTGCATTCAATTAGTTCATTTGTGTCATTGGATTAACAATTAGGTCATTTTCTTCCGCCCTCTGCTTATTCTAGTCCAATTAGGGTTTTAACCAATCTTGTCCCTCCAACAAGTGTGTTTGTGTCATTGGATTAACATTTAGGTCATTTCCATCCTCCCTAGGCTTATTCTAGTCCAATTAGGGTTTTTGACCAATCTTGTGCATCCAATAAGTTCATTTGTGTCACTGGATTAACATTTAGGTCATTTTCGTCCTCCTTAGGCTTATTCTAGTCCAATTTGGGTTTTTACCAAATCTTGTGCGTCGAATAGGTGAGTTTGTGTCATTGGATTAACATTTAGGTCATTTTCTTCCTCCCTAGGCTTATTCTAATCCAATTCGGGTTTTTAACCAATCTTGTGCATCCAATAAGTTCATTTGTGTCATTGGATTAACATTTAGATCGTTTTCGTCCTCCCTAGGTTTATTCTAGTCCAATTAGGGATTTTAACTAATCTTGTGCATCGAATATGTGTGTTTGTGTCATTTGGTTAACATTAAAGTCATTTTCTTATCCAATTCGGGTTTTTAACCAATCTTGTGCATCCAATAAGTTCATTTGTGTCATTGGATTAACATTTAGATCGTTTTCGTCCTCCCTAGGTTTATTCTAGTCCAATTAGGGATTTTAACTAATCTTGTGCATCGAATATGTGTGTTTGTGTCATTTGGTTAACATTAAAGTCATTTTCTTCCTCCATAGGCTTATTCTAATCCAATCAGGATTTTTAACAAATCGTGGGGATCCAATAAGTTCATTTGGGTCATTGGATAAACATTTTGGGTCATTTCCGTATTCCCAAGGCTTATTCTAGTCCAATTAGGGTTTTTAACCAATCTTGTGCATCGAATAGGTGTGTTTGTGTCATTGGATTAACATTTAGGTCATTTTCGTCCTCCATCAGCGTATTGTAGTCCAATTAGGGTTTTTAAATATTCTTGTGCATCGAATAAGTGTCCAATTAGGTCATTTTCATTTTCGTCGTCGCTATACATATTATAGTCCAATTAGGGTTTATAACCTATCATTTGTTTCATTGGATTATCGTTTAGGTTATTGTATTATTGGATTAACATTTAGGTCATTTTCGTCCTCCCTAGCCTTATTCTTGTCCAATTAGGGTTTTTAACAAATGTTGTGCATCCAATAGGTGTGTTTGTGTCATTGGATTAACATTTAGGTCATTTTCGTCCTCCCTAGCCTTATTCTTGTCCAATTAGGGTTTTTAACAAATGTTGTGCATCCAATAGGTGTGTTTGTGTCATTGGATTAACATTTAGGTCATTTTCGTCCTCCCGAGGCTTATTCTAGTCCAATTAGGGTCTTAAAAAATCTTTTGCATCCAATAAGTTCATTTGTGTCACTGGATTAACATTTAGGTCATTTTCGACCTCCCTAGGCTTATTCTAGTTCTATTAGTGTTTTTAAGCAATCTTGTGCATCCAATAAGTTCATTTCTGTCATTGGATTAACATTTAGGTCATTTGCTTCCTCCCTAGGCTTATTCTAGTCCAATTATGGTTTTTAACCAATCTTGTGCATCCAATAATTTCATTTGTGTCATTGGATTAACATTTAGGTCATTTTCGTCCTCCCGAGGCTTATTCTAGTCCAATTAGGGTTTTTAACCAATCTTGTGCATCCAATAAGTTCATTTGTGTCATTGGATTATTGTTTAGGTCATTTTCGTCCTACATAGGCTTATACTAGTCCAATTAGGAGTTTTAACCAATCTTGTGCATCAAATAAGTTCATTTTTGTCATTGGATAAAAATTTAGGTCATTTTCGTCATCCCTATGTACATTCTAGTACAATTAGGGTTTTTAACCATTCTTGTGCATCTAATTAGTTCATTTGTGTCATTGGATTAAAATTTAGGTCATTTTCTTCTGCCTCGGTTTATTTTAGTCGAATTAGGGTTTTTAACCAATCTGGTCTATCCAACAGGTGTGTTTGTGTCATTGGATTAACATTTAGGTCATTTTCGTCCTCCCTAGGCCTATTCTAGTCCAATTCGGGTTTTTAACCAATCTTGTGCATCCAATAAGTTCATTTGTGTCATTGGATTAACATTTAGATCGTTTTCGTCCTCCCTAGGTTTATTCTAGTCCAATTAGGGATTTTAACTAATCTTGTGCATCGAATATGTGTGTTTGTGTCATTTGGTTAACATTAAAGTCGTTTTCTTCCTCCATTGGCTTATTCTAATCCAATCAGGATTTTTACCCAATCTTGGGCATCCAATAAGTTCATTTGTGTCATTGGATAAACATTTTGGGTCATTTCCGTACTCCCAAGGCTTATTCTAGTAAAATTAGGGTTTTTAACTAATCTTGTGCATCGAATAGGTGTGTTTGTGTCATTGGATTAACATTTAGGTCATTTTCGTCCTCCATCGGCATATTGTAGTCCAATTAGGGTTTTTAAATATTCTTGTGCATCGAATAGGTGTGTTTGTGTCACTGGATTAACATTTAGGTCATTTTCGTCGTCGCTATACATATTATAGTCCAATTAGGGTTTATAACCTATCATTTGTTTCATTGGATTATCGTTTAGGTTATTTTTTTCCTCCCTAGGCTTATTCTTATCCAATTAGGGTTTTTAACAAATGTTGTGCATCCAATAGGTGTGTTTGTGTCATTGGATTAACATTTAGGTCATTTTCGTCCTCCCTAGGCGTATTCTAGTCCAATTCGGGTTTTTAACCAATCTTGTGCATCCAATAAGTTCATTTGTGTCATTGGATTAACATTCAGGTCATTTACGTCATCCCTGGGCTTATTTTAGTCCAACTAGGGTTTTTAACAATTCTTGTGCGTCCAATAGGTGTGTTTGTATCATTGGATTAACATTTAGGTCATTTTCGTTGTCGCTATGCTTATTCTAGTCCAATTTGGGTATTTAGTTAATCTTGTGAATTCAATAAGTTCATTTGTGTCACTAGATTATCATTTCGGTCATTTTCGTCCTCTAGAGGCTTATTCTTGTCCAATTAGGGTTTTTAATAAATCATGTGTATCCAATAGGTGTGTTTGGGTCATGGATTAACATTTACGTCATTTTCGTACTCCTTAGGCATATTCTAGTCCAATTATGGTTTTTGTTGGATTTTGATCCTTTGATTCCTAATTTTGACATAATTAATAATTCAACAATGTTCATACAATACATGATAAATCTAATATTTGAATTGAGCAAGATTTCAGGAACCATAATCAAATCCTACACACTTGGAACAGGTTGCTTGAAACACAAGAAATCAACAAAAGTTGAATTCTGAATATGTAAATCGATTGGGAAATCGATTTCATAACAAAGGTGTAAGGAAACACAACTGTTTGTGTTGGTATAATCGATTGGGCAATCGACTGACTGAATTAGAAATTGAAAATGCACAAGTCAGTGGCACCCCAGTTTTGAGGGTAATCGATTGACAAATCGATTATACAATTCACAAAGTAAACCTGATTGAAATAAATCGATTGGGAAATCGATTGGATAAGTCACAGTGGAAACCCAGTTTTAAGGGTAATCGATTGGCAAATCGATTACTTAAAAATCACTTGCAAAATAACTTTTCCTGTGACATACAAATCGATTGGACTTTCAATTTTGATAAAGTTTGGTTGCAATCGATTGGGAAATCGATTGAACTAAACACCAGGTAAAAACTTTTCAGGAACATGCTACGAAAGCGATTGACAAGTCGATTGACATCAAATAGCTGAGTCACTGTTTTAAATTAAATCGATTGGCAAATCGATTGACATTAAAACTGAGTCACTGTTTTGAATCCAATCGATTGACACATCGATTGACATCAAAAAACTGAGCCACTGTTTTGAAAACAATCGATTGGCAAATCGATTGAAATAAACTTTTTGAAAACACAGTGAACTCTGAGATTGTGACCAAATCGACTCTGTGTTTTTATACATCGACTCTGAGATTTCTGAGATTTGGCAAATCGATTGAGTAATCGATTGAAAATAGTTCTATTAAAACAGTTTCCCAGAAATCGATTAGGCAATCGATTTATACAGGTCTGGACATGTTCTACTGAAAAGTGTTGTTTTAAAGAATCGATTGGTAAATCGATTAGCTTGTATAGTTTCAAGATTAAAGAAAAACAAGACTCGCGATAATCGATTGGCAAATCGATTTAGCACCTTTTATAACTTTACAAAATCGATTGGGAAATCGATTTCGTAGTTGGTTTTTCAGAAACTATATAAACTGTCTTTCAATCTTTATTCATATAACAATTCATAACTTTCATAATTTCTCATAATACTTTTAACTGTTTATAACAACAAACTAACGACTTCATAATTGTGATTACAGATTTCAATACACTTTGTTGACAATCTAAGAGAAATGATAATGTGCTCAAGAACAATCCATGAATATCCAGATTTGTGA
>NC_021165.2:49764572-49811725 GCF_000331145.2 Cicer arietinum
TTTCTTCACCCCCTGCAAAGAAGAAACCCATTTCTTCACCCCCTGCAAAGAAGGTCCCTGCACCAAAAGAAAAGGAACCTCAATCCTCCATATCAGCTGATTTCGTAAAAAGAAAAATCCATGAAGCAAGGACAATGGATTTTCCTTATTTTGATAATGTCGAGTTCACTTTTCAGGATCACCTCAGATTCCATGGACTTGAGAACTTTCTTTCGTCTACACTTGACAGTTACCCTAGGCTGATCAGGGAATTCTACTCATCTTTCAAGTTAACTAAAGAAGGTTTCACTGCTCAAGTCAAAGGGAAGAAGATTGCTATGTCTTTCGACGATTTCTCTACCTTATCAGGATTGCCTTTTTACGGCAAGTCCATTGATGGAAGTTCAGAAGCTGACACTGCTGACCAAGGTTGGGAAGAGTCTATGGATAGACACACAGCAGTTAAAGACCTGATGGTCGATGGGTTTGTTGAATCGGTTTCACTGCCCATTGGTCAAATGAAGGTCCAACACAGAATGTTGATGTATGCTTTGACTCGTATGTTAGTGCCAAGATCAGGAAATCACACAGTAGTTCAAAAGTTGGACATACTACTGCTGTGGGGATTATCAAAGGAATTAAGGATGAGCTGGACTTGGATAGTGCTCAGGCATATGTTGGAAGCTTCGCAGACTAAGCTCATGCTACCTTATCCGCAACTGATCACCAAGATTCTCAAACGCTTCAAGGTTTCTTTGGTAAATGAAGAATCTGTCAAGACCACCCTGATTTTTGGAGAATCAATTGTGAATCAGATGCAATTGAAAAGGGTGCAAGGAATTTGGATGAGATCACAGCCTGCAGCTGAGCCAGCACAGCCTCCACCTCCACCTCTGCCTCAAACTGAAACTGTCCCTGCTACTCCTGCTTTTGTTGATAAGATTTTGGAATTTATTGAAGCTCAGATGGCACATAATGCCAAAGTATTGGAATTTCAGTCCAGAGTAGAAGCACGCCTAAGGACTATGCAAGCTTCCTTGAACTCAGTTGTTCAGAGTGTGGATGAAATTCAGGCACACCTCGGCATCAAGCTATCATTTGAAGACGTTGCAGACATTGGTCGCCAAGCAGCTGAGGAACCTAACCCAGATCCCCTAGTTAACCCTGAGACTCACGAAGAGGAGACACCTGCTGAGGGTAATACAGCGGTCTCAGCCCCTTCCTTAGATGATAGTGAGGCCCAGCCTAGATTAGGAGATTAGGTTTTAGGATCCATGCTGTTTTGCCATGTCTTGATGTATTCTTGTGATTTTGATTAATGAATATGACAGTTTATTCCATCTCTATGAATTCATTTGATATGTTCATAAATTGCTATGATTGTTTTGACTGTTTTTACTCTAATACACAAGTTATATGGTTTCAACCCCAATGCTTATGTTCTATAACATAGGGGGAGGAATTTTTTTTTCTGTCTTTTTGCCTTAACTGACAAAGGGGGAGAACAATTATAACTTGATGCTAATAATTGATTGCTAATAATGTTCTGATTTTTTTTCTGATATTGTAAATATATGCTCTGACACTTGTTAATTAATATATGTTGTATTAATATGATCTGATCTGATATGTTCTGATACATGCTCTACATGCTCTGATCTGATCTGATCATTCAACAATAATTTTATGATGCTATTAATATGTCTGAAATTGCTCAAGTTACAATTTGTATGAATTGTCAATTATGCCAAAAAGGGGGAGATTGTTGGATTTTGATCCTTTGATTCCTAATTTTGACATAATTAATAATTCAACAATGTTCATACAATACATGATAAATCTAATATTTGAATTGAGCAAGATTTCAGGAACAACAATCAAATCCTACACACTTGGAACAGGTTGCTTGAAACACAAGAAATCAACAAAAGTTGAATTCAGACTATGTAAATCGATTGGGAAATCGATTTCATAACAAAGGTGTAAGGAAACACAACTGTTTGTGTTGGTATAATCGATTGGGCAATCGACTGACTGAATTAGAAATTGAAAATGCACAAGTCAGTGGCACCCCAGTTTTGAGGGTAATCGATTGACAAATCGATTATACAATTCACAAAGTAAACCTGATTGAAATAAATCGATTGGGAAATCGATTGGATAAGTCACAGTGGAAACCCAGTTTTAAGGGTAATCGATTGGCAAATCGATTACTTAAAAATCACTTGCAAAATAACTTTTCCTGTGACATACAAATCGATTGGACAATCTATGTTGTAATATTTCAATCAAGTTAAATTTGGTCGAAATCGATTGGGAAATCGATTGAACCAAATCCCAGGTAAGAACGTTTTCAGACAAATACATACAAATCGATTGGCACGTCGATTAGTATCAAAATAGCTGAGTCACTGACTTAAACACAATCGATTGGCAAATCGATTGACAAAACCTTTTGAAAACCCAGTGAACTCTGAGCGTGTGACCAAATCGATTTTAAGTATTTGTTAATCGATTATGAAGATTTGATAAATCGATTATGGAATCGATTGATATGTGTTTCAGTTTGAACATAACATCTGCAATCGATTACGAAATCGATTCATATCAGTCTTAACATAATCACTGAGAAATGTTGTTTAAAGAATCGATTGGTAAATCGATTGGGTTATATAGTTTCAAGATTCAAGAAAAACAAGACACACGATAATCGATTGGCAAATCGATTAGACTGGTTTATCACTTTACGAAATCGATTGGTAAATCGATTGATTAATGTGTTTTTCAGAAACTATATAAACTGTCTTCAATCTGTCTTTCAATAACATGAATGATAATAACAATGATATCAATCTGAAATATACATTGAATATTCTTGATACACAATAACACTTGGTTATGAGATTACTTTTTCAGATCAAATTGAAAAAGAGGATTATCAACAATCAAAAAGATAGCTGCTAAAGTCTTTCAATCTTTATCCTAACAACTTTTCCATAACAATTCATAACTTTCATAATTTCTCATAACGCTCTTAGCTGTTCATAACAACAAACTAACAACTTCATAATTGTGATTACAGATCTCAATACAGTTTGTTGACAATCTAAGAGAAATGATAATGTGCTCAAGAACAATCCATGAATATCCAGATTTGTGAGGAGCAACATTCATAAAGATTGAAGACCCTTTTGTCTTACATCTTTTATTCATTCTGTAATAAATCTTTGAAACGAATAGAACGCAAGAAAAGCCAGCTTGAAACTGGTGGCTACTTTCTTGGTTGAGAGGATTCAACAAGAAAGAGTCGCACTTTGATTCTGTGATAGGCTGCTGAGTGTCTTCAAGGATCAGAGGGTATTCAATAGGAAAGACATAATTAGAGATTGATAGGTTTCAGGGAGGAAACTGGAAAATCTTTGTAATTGATTCTTTCTATTGAAGGAGAAGAAAATCTGAAATCCGATTGGATTTTCAGGACTGGACGTAGGTTGTTGTTGAACAACCGAACCAGGATAAATCTTTGTGTCTTCTTCTCTAACCCTCTCTCTTTTATTTTCTATATTGCTAACTTTGCATGCCTCAAAATTTAAAATTCCGCTGTGCACTTGATACAGATTAATTTTGTAACGAAAACTGATATATTTTCTGTTATTGCGAGGTCACTGATACCAACCGTTTTAACCAATCTTTTGCATCTAATAAGTTTATTTGTGTCACTGGATTATGATTTCGGTCATTTTCGTCCTCCTGAGGCTTATTCTTGTCTAATTAGGGTTTTTAATATATCATGTGTATCCATTAGGTGTGTTTCTGTCATTGGATTAACATTTAGGTCATTTTCGTCCTCCGTAGGCTCATTCTAGTCCAATTAGGGTTTTTAACCAATCTTGTGTATCCAATGAGTTCATTTGTGTCATTGGATTAACGTTTAGGACATTTTCGTACTACCTAGGCTTATTCTAGTCCAATTAGGGTTTTTAACCAATCTTGGGCATCCAATAAGTTCATTTATGTCATTGGATAAACATTTAGGCCATTTCCGTACTACCAAGGCTTATTCTAGTCCAATTAGGGTATTTAACCAATCTTGTGCATCGAATAGGTGTGTTTGTGTCATTGGATTAACATTTAGGTCATTTTAGTCCTCCATCGGCTTATTGTAGTCCAATTAGGGTTTTTAACCAATCTTGTGCATCGAATAGGTGTGTTTGTGTCACTGGATTAACATTTAGGTCATTTTTGTCGTCGCTATACATATTCTAGTCCAATTAGGGTTTATAACCTATCTTGTGAATTCAATAAGTTCATTTGTTTCATTGGATTATCGTTTAGGTCATTTTTTTCCGCCCAAGGTTTATTCTTATCCAATTAGGGTTTTTAACAAATGTCGTGCATCCAATATGTGTGTTTGGGTCATTGGATTAACATTTAGGTCATTTTCGTCGTCCCTAGGATTAATCTAATAAAATTAGGGTTTTTAACCAATCTTGTCTATCCAATACGTGTGTTTGTGTCATTGGATTAACATTTAGGTCATTTTCGTCCTCCCGAGGCTTATTCTAATCCAATTAGGGTCTTAAAAAATCTTTTGCATCCAATAGGTTCATTTGTGTAACTGGATTAACATTTAGGTCATTTTCGACCTTCCTAGGCTTATTCTAGTTCTATTAGTGTTTTTAAGCAATCTTGTGCATCCATTAAGTTCATTTGTGTCATTGGATTAACATTTAGGTCATTTTCGTCCTCCCGAGGCTTATTCTAATCCAATTAGGGTCTTAAAAAATCTTTTGCATCCAATAGGTTCATTTGTGTAACTGGATTAACATTTAGGTCATTTGCGTCCTCCCTAGGCTTATTCTAGTCCAATTAGGGTTTTTAACCAATCTTGTGCGTGCAATAAGTTCATTTGTGTCATTGGATTGCAGTTTAGGTCATTTTCGTCCTCCATAGGCTTATTCTAGTCCAATTAGGGTTTTTAACCAATCTTATGCATGAAATAAGTTCATTTGTGTCATTGGATAAAAATTTAGGTCATTTTCGTCCTCCTTAGGTACATTCTAGTCCAATTAGAGTTTTTAACCATTCTTGTGCATCTAATTAGTTCATTTGTGTCGTTGGATTAAAATTTAGGTCATTTTCTTCTGCCTATGCTTATTTTAGTCGAATTAGGGTTTTTAACCAATCTGGTTTATCCAACAAGTGTGTTTGTCTCATTGGATTAACATTTAGGTCATTTTCGTCCTCCCTAGGCCTATTCTAGTCCAATTCGGGTTTTTAACCAATCTTGTGCATCCAATAAGTTCATTTGTGTCATTGGATGAACATTTAGGTCATTTTCGTCCTCCCTAGGCCTATTCTAGTCCAATTCGGGTTTTTAACCAATCTTGTGCATCCAATAGGTGTGTTTGTATCATTGGATTAACAATTTGGTCATTTTCGTTGTCGCTATGCTTATTCTAGTCCAATTTCGGTTTTTAGTTAATCTTGTGAATTCAATAAGTTCATTTGTGTCACTAGATTATCATTTCGGTCATTTTCGTCCTCCCTAGGCTTACTCTTGTCCAATTAGGGTTTTCTTTCCAATCTTGTGCATCCAATAGGTGTGTTTGTGTCATGGATTAACATTTAGGTCATTTTCATCCTCCTTAGGCATATTCTAGTCCAATTAGGGGTTTTAACCAATCTTGTGCATCTAATAAGTTTATTTGTGTCACTGGATTATGATTTCGGTCATTTTCGTCCTCCTGAGGCTTATTCTTGTCCAATTAGGGTTTTTAACATATCATGTCTATCCATTAGGTGTGTTTCTGTCATTGGATTAACATTTAGGTCATTTTCGTCCTCCGTAGGCTCATTCTAGTCCAATTAGGGTTTTTAACCAATCTTGTGTATCCAACGAGTTCATTTGTGTCATTGGATTAACGTTTAGGTCATTTTCTTACTACCTAGGCTTATTCTAGTCCAATTAGGGTTTTTAACCAATCTTGGGCATCCAATAAGTTCATTTGTGTCATTGGATAAACATTTAGGTCATTTCCGTTTTACCAAGGCTTATTCTAGTCCAATTAGGGTATTTAACCAATCTTGTGCATCGAATAGGTGTGTTTGTGTCATTGGATTAACATTTAGGTCATTTTCGTCGTCGCTATACATATTCTAGTCCAATTAGGGTTTTTAACTAATCTTGTGCATCGAATAGGTGTGTTTGTGTCACTGGATTAACATTTAGGTCATTTTCGTCGTCGCTATACATATTCTAGTCCAATTAGGGTTTATAACCTATATTGTGAATTCAATAAGTTCATTTGTTTCATTGGATTATCGTTTAGGTCATTTTTTTCCCGCCCAAGGCTTATTCTTATCCAATTAGGGTTTTTAACAAATGTTGTGCATCCAATAGGCGTGTTTGTGTCATTGGATTAACATTTAGGTCATTTTCGTCGTCCCTAGGATTAATCTAATCAAATTAGGGTTTTTAACCAATCTTGTCTATCCAATACGTGTGTTTGTGTAATTGGATTAACATTTAGGTCATTTTCGTCCTCCCGAGGCTTATTCTAGTCCAATTAGGGTCTTAAAAAATCTTTTGCATCCAATAGGTTCATTTGTGTCACTGGATTAACATTTAGGTCATTTTCGACCTTCCTAGGCTTATTCTAGTTCTATTAGTGTTTTTAAGCAATCTTGTGCATCCATTAAGTTCATTTGTGTCATTGGATTAACATTTAGGTCATTTGCGTCCTCCCTAGGCTTATTCTAGTCCAATTATGGTTTTTAACCAATCTTGTGCATCCAATATGTAACACCCCGTTTTTCAAAGCGAGGGTATATTTTTTTTTCAAAAGTAATTAAACTAAAACAGAGAAATAGATAAAGAAATGCCTTTGGATAAATAACTCAGTCATTATAATTTACAAGCAGCGGAAAAGTTTCTCCAATTATAAATGCAAAACATTTACACAACCATAAATGGTACGTGGAACCCATTCACATAAGAAGTCGAACTGACAATATTAGTATAAATACAGTTTTCCAAACTAAAAATACTCCAATCCAAAAAGAAGGACACCTAGTCCCTATACATCATCCTAATCTGATCATCCTACCAAAAAGCTATACACCCTGAGTATCTCCACGCGCCCCGTGAGATCCTCCTAACGTAACTGCAGTCAAGCGTTCCCATCTCCATTCCCGTCCGTAGGGTACGAACCGGTAGGACCGTCCTGACTCTCATCTGAGGGCAAAGCCCAGATTTCCACAATAATTGTAAAGGGTCACCAACCAAAAAAAATAACAGTTAACACATAACAATTAAGTTTTTAAATGCCCAAAATAACTTTTCAACTAAGCATGCACCTTAAAAGGGTTTCCATATGCCAAACATGCATAAACAAGGTTGAGAAATGAAGTTTTTAACAAAACAACATTGTTGTATTCGAATACAGCATCTCTGTATTCGAATACAAGGCTGTTTCAGCATTCAGCAAAAAAAACAGCATGTCTGTATTCGAATACAACAGTCTGTATTCGACTACACAGCAAGTCAGTAGCAAAATGTATTCGAATACAGCAGTCTGTATTCGACTACACAGTAAGTCAGTGGCAAAAACAGCATGTCTGTATTCGAATACAACAGTCTGTATTCGACTACACAGCAAGTCAGTAGCAAAATGTATTCGAATACAGCAGTCTGTATTCGACTACACAGTAAGTCAGTGGCAAAAACAGCATGTCTGTATTCGAATACAACAGTCTGTATTCGACTACACAGCAAGTCAGTAGCAAAATGTATTCGAATACAGCAGTCTGTATTCGACTACACAGTAAGTCAGTGGCAAAAACAGCATGTCTGTATTCGAATACAACAGTCTGTATTCGACTACACAGCAAGTCAGTAGCAAAATGTATTCGAATACAGCAGTCTGTATTCGACTACACAGTAAGTCAGTGGCAAAAACAGCATGTCTGTATTCGAATACAACAGTCTGTATTCGACTACACAGCAAGTCAGTAGCAAAATGTATTCGAATACAGCAGTCTGTATTCGACTACACAGTAAGTCAGTGGCAAAAACAGCATGTCTGTATTCGAATACAACAGTCTGTATTCGACTACACAGCAAGTCAGTAGCAAAATGTATTCGAATACAGCAGTCTGTATTCGACTACACAGTAAGTCAGTGGCAAAAACAGCATGTCTGTATTCGAATACAACAGTCTGTATTCGACTACACAGCAAGTCAGTAGCAAAATGTATTCGAATACAGCAGTCTGTATTCGACTACACAGTAAGTCAGTGGCAAAAACAGCATGTCTGTATTCGAATACAACAGTCTGTATTCGACTACACAGCAAGTCAGTAGCAAAATGTATTCGAATACAGCAGTCTGTATTCGACTACACAGTAAGTCAGTGGCAAAAACAGCATGTCTGTATTCGAATACAACAGTCTGTATTCGACTACACAGCAAGTCAGTAGCAAAATGTATTCGAATACAGCAGTCTGTATTCGACTACACAGTAAGTCAGTGGCAAAAACAGCATGTCTGTATTCGAATACAACAGTCTGTATTCGACTACACAGCAAGTCAGTAGCAAAATGTATTCGAATACAGCAGTCTGTATTCGACTACACAGTAAGTCAGTGGCAAAAACAGCATGTCTGTATTCGAATACAACAGTCTGTATTCGACTACACAGCAAGTCAGTAGCAAAATGTATTCGAATACAGCAGTCTGTATTCGACTACACAGTAAGTCAGTGGCAAAAACAGCATGTCTGTATTCGAATACAACAGTCTGTATTCGACTACACAGCAAGTCAGTAGCAAAATGTATTCGAATACAGCAGTCTGTATTCGACTACACAGTAAGTCAGTGGCAAAAACAGCATGTCTGTATTCGAATACAACAGTCTGTATTCGACTACACAGCAAGTCAGTAGCAAAATGTATTCGAATACAGCAGTCTGTATTCGACTACACAGTAAGTCAGTGGCAAAAACAGCATGTCTGTATTCGAATACAACAGTCTGTATTCGACTACACAGCAAGTCAGTAGCAAAATGTATTCGAATACAGCAGTCTGTATTCGACTACACAGTAAGTCAGTGGCAAAAACAGCATGTCTGTATTCGAATACAACAGTCTGTATTCGACTACACAGCAAGTCAGTAGCAAAATGTATTCGAATACAGCAGTCTGTATTCGACTACACAGTAAGTCAGTGGCAAAAACAGCATGTCTGTATTCGAATACAACAGTCTGTATTCGACTACACAGCAAGTCAGTAGCAAAATGTATTCGAATACAGCAGTCTGTATTCGACTACACAGTAAGTCAGTGGCAAAAACAGCATGTCTGTATTCGAATACAACAGTCTGTATTCGACTACACAGCAAGTCAGTAGCAAAATGTATTCGAATACAGCAGTCTGTATTCGACTACACAGTAAGTCAGTGGCAAAAACAGCATGTCTGTATTCGAATACAACAGTCTGTATTCGACTACACAGCAAGTCAGTAGCAAAATGTATTCGAATACAGCAGTCTGTATTCGACTACACAGTAAGTCAGTGGCAAAAACAGCATGTCTGTATTCGAATACAACAGTCTGTATTCGACTACACAGCAAGTCAGTAGCAAAATGTATTCGAATACAGCAGTCTGTATTCGACTACACAGTAAGTCAGTGGCAAAAACAGCATGTCTGTATTCGAATACAACAGTCTGTATTCGACTACACAGCAAGTCAGTAGCAAAATGTATTCGAATACAGCAGTCTGTATTCGACTACACAGTAAGTCAGTGGCAAAAACAGCATGTCTGTATTCGAATACAACAGTCTGTATTCGACTACACAGCAAGTCAGTAGCAAAATGTATTCGAATACAGCAGTCTGTATTCGACTACACAGTAAGTCAGTGGCAAAAACAGCATGTCTGTATTCGAATACAACAGTCTGTATTCGACTACACAGCAAGTCAGTAGCAAAATGTATTCGAATACAGCAGTCTGTATTCGACTACACAGTAAGTCAGTGGCAAAAACAGCATGTCTGTATTCGAATACAACAGTCTGTATTCGACTACACAGCAAGTCAGTAGCAAAATGTATTCGAATACAGCAGTCTGTATTCGACTACACAGTAAGTCAGTGGCAAAAACAGCATGTCTGTATTCGAATACAACAGTCTGTATTCGACTACACAGCAAGTCAGTAGCAAAATGTATTCGAATACAGCAGTCTGTATTCGACTACACAGTAAGTCAGTGGCAAAAACAGCATGTCTGTATTCGAATACAACAGTCTGTATTCGACTACACAGCAAGTCAGTAGCAAAATGTATTCGAATACAGCAGTCTGTATTCGACTACACAGTAAGTCAGTGGCAAAAACAGCATGTCTGTATTCGAATACAACAGTCTGTATTCGACTACACAGCAAGTCAGTAGCAAAATGTATTCGAATACAGCAGTCTGTATTCGACTACACAGTAAGTCAGTGGCAAAAACAGCATGTCTGTATTCGAATACAACAGTCTGTATTCGACTACACAGCAAGTCAGTAGCAAAATGTATTCGAATACAGCAGTCTGTATTCGACTACACAGTAAGTCAGTGGCAAAAACAGCATGTCTGTATTCGAATACAACAGTCTGTATTCGACTACACAGCAAGTCAGTAGCAAAATGTATTCGAATACAGCAGTCTGTATTCGACTACACAGTAAGTCAGTGGCAAAAACAGCATGTCTGTATTCGAATACAACAGTCTGTATTCGACTACACAGCAAGTCAGTAGCAAAATGTATTCGAATACAGCAGTCTGTATTCGACTACACAGTAAGTCAGTGGCAAAAACAGCATGTCTGTATTCGAATACAACAGTCTGTATTCGACTACACAGCAAGTCAGTAGCAAAATGTATTCGAATACAGCAGTCTGTATTCGACTACACAGTAAGTCAGTGGCAAAAACAGCATGTCTGTATTCGAATACAACAGTCTGTATTCGACTACACAGCAAGTCAGTAGCAAAATGTATTCGAATACAGCAGTCTGTATTCGACTACACAGTAAGTCAGTGGCAAAAACAGCATGTCTGTATTCGAATACAACAGTCTGTATTCGACTACACAGCAAGTCAGTAGCAAAATGTATTCGAATACAGCAGTCTGTATTCGACTACACAGTAAGTCAGTGGCAAAAACAGCATGTCTGTATTCGAATACAACAGTCTGTATTCGACTACACAGCAAGTCAGTAGCAAAATGTATTCGAATACAGCAGTCTGTATTCGACTACACAGTAAGTCAGTGGCAAAAACAGCATGTCTGTATTCGAATACAACAGTCTGTATTCGACTACACAGCAAGTCAGTAGCAAAATGTATTCGAATACAGCAGTCTGTATTCGACTACACAGTAAGTCAGTGGCAAAAACAGCATGTCTGTATTCGAATACAACAGTCTGTATTCGACTACACAGCAAGTCAGTAGCAAAATGTATTCGAATACAGCAGTCTGTATTCGACTACACAGTAAGTCAGTGGCAAAAACAGCATGTCTGTATTCGAATACAACAGTCTGTATTCGACTACACAGCAAGTCAGTAGCAAAATGTATTCGAATACAGCAGTCTGTATTCGACTACACAGTAAGTCAGTGGCAAAAACAGCATGTCTGTATTCGAATACAACAGTCTGTATTCGACTACACAGCAAGTCAGTAGCAAAATGTATTCGAATACAGCAGTCTGTATTCGACTACACAGTAAGTCAGTGGCAAAAACAGCATGTCTGTATTCGAATACAACAGTCTGTATTCGACTACACAGCAAGTCAGTAGCAAAATGTATTCGAATACAGCAGTCTGTATTCGACTACACAGTAAGTCAGTGGCAAAAACAGCATGTCTGTATTCGAATACAACAGTCTGTATTCGACTACACAGCAAGTCAGTAGCAAAATGTATTCGAATACAGCAGTCTGTATTCGACTACACAGTAAGTCAGTGGCAAAAACAGCATGTCTGTATTCGAATACAACAGTCTGTATTCGACTACACAGCAAGTCAGTAGCAAAATGTATTCGAATACAGCAGTCTGTATTCGACTACACAGTAAGTCAGTGGCAAAAACAGCATGTCTGTATTCGAATACAACAGTCTGTATTCGACTACACAGCAAGTCAGTAGCAAAATGTATTCGAATACAGCAGTCTGTATTCGACTACACAGTAAGTCAGTGGCAAAAACAGCATGTCTGTATTCGAATACAACAGTCTGTATTCGACTACACAGCAAGTCAGTAGCAAAATGTATTCGAATACAGCAGTCTGTATTCGACTACACAGTAAGTCAGTGGCAAAAACAGCATGTCTGTATTCGAATACAACAGTCTGTATTCGACTACACAGCAAGTCAGTAGCAAAATGTATTCGAATACAGCAGTCTGTATTCGACTACACAGTAAGTCAGTGGCAAAAACAGCATGTACCACCTATCACGGGTCAGTTCAGTTACCATGGTGTCACCTATCACGGGTCAACATGATTTACTAAAAGAAAAAGCGGGAATCGTAAACGTACCGCCTATCACAGACCAGTACTGTTTACCTAGGTGCCACCTATCACGGGTCAGCACGATTTACTAAAATGCGTAAATCATAAACGTACCACCTATCACGGGTCAGTACAGTTACCATGGTGTCACCTATCACGGGTCAACATGATTTACTAAAAGAAAAAGCGGGAATCGTAAACGTACCGCCTATCACAGACCAGTATTGTTTACCTAGGTGCCACCTATCACGGGTCAGCACGATTTACTAAAATGCGTAAATCATAAACGTACCACCTATCACGGGTCAGTACAGTTACCATGGTGTCACCTATCACGGGTCAACACGATTTACTAAAAGAAAAAGCGGGAATCGTAAATGTACCACCTATCACGGGTCAGTACAGTTACCATGGTGTCACCTATCACGGGTCAACACGATTTACTAAAAGAAAAAGCGGGAATCGTAAATGTACCACCTATCACGGGTCAGTACAGTTACCATGGTGTCACCTATCACGGGTCAACACGATTTACTAAAAGAAAAAGCGGGAATCGTAAATGTACCACCTATCACGGGTCAGTACAGTTACCATGGTGTCACCTATCACGGGTCAACACGATTTACTAAAAGAAAAAGCGGGAATCGTAAATGTACCACCTATCACGGGTCAGTACAGTTACCATGGTGTCACCTATCACGGGTCAACACGATTTACTAAAAGAAAAAGCGGGAATCGTAAATGTACCACCTATCACGGGTCAGTACAGTTACCATGGTGTCACCTATCACGGGTCAACTCGATTTTCTAAATAGTAACTCGTAAACGTACCACCTATCACGGGTCAGTACAGTTACCATGGTGTCACCTATCACGGGTCAACTCGATTTTCTAAATAGTAACTCGTAAACGTACCACCTATCACGGGTCAGTACAGTTACCATGGTGTCACCTATCACGGGTCAACACGATTTACTAAAAGAAAAAGCGGGAATCGTAAATGTACCACCTATCACGGGTCAGTACAGTTACCATGGTGTCACCTATCACGGGTCAACTCGATTTTCTAAATAGTAACTCGTAAACGTACCACCTATCACGGGTCAGTACAGTTACCATGGTGTCACCTATCACGGGTCAACTCGATTTTCTAAATAGTAACTCGTAAACGTACCACCTATCACGGGTCAGTACAGTTTACCGAGGTGTCACCTATCACGGGTCAACACGATTTACTAAAAGAAAAAGCGGGAATCGTAAATGTACCACCTATCACGGGTCAGTACAGTTTACCGAGGTGTCACCTATCACGGGTCAACACGATTTACTAAAAGAAAAAGCGGGAATCGTAAATGTACCACCTATCACGGGTCAGTACAGTTACCATGGTGTCACCTATCACGGGTCAACACGATTTACTAAAAGAAAAAGCGGGAATCGTAAATGTACCACCTATCACGGGTCAGTACAGTTACCATGGTGTCACCTATCACGGGTCAACACGATTTACTAAAAGAAAAAGCGGGAATCGTAAATGTACCACCTATCACGGGTCAGTACAGTTTACCAAGGTGTCACCTATCACGGGTCAACACGATTTACCAAAAACGTAAATCGTAAACGTACCACCTATCACGGGTCAGTACCGTTTACCGAGGTGTCACCTATCACGGGTCAACACGATTTACCAAAAACGTAAATCGTAAACGTACCACCTATCACGGGTCAGTACAGTTACCATGGTGTCACCTATCACAGGTCAACACGATTTACTAAAAGAAAAAGCGTGAATCGTAAACGTACTGCCTATCACAGACCAGTACTGTTTACCTAGGTGCCACCTATCACGGGTCAGCACGATTTACTAAAATGCGTAAATCATAAACGTACCACCTATCACGGGTCAGTACAGTTTACCGAGGTGTCACCTATCACGGGTCAACACGATTTACTAAAAGAAAAAGCGGGAATCGTAAACGTACCGCCTATCACAGACCAGTACTGTTTACCTAGGTGCCACCTATCACGGGTCAGCACAATTCACCAAAAACGTAAATCGTAAATGTACCACCTATCACGGGTCAGTACAGTTTACCAAGGTGTCACCTATCACGGGTCAACACGATTTACTAAAATGTAAATCGTAAACGTACCACCTCGGGTCAGTACAGTTTACCCAGGGTGTCACCTATCACGGGTCAACACGATTTACTAAAAAGTAAATCGTAAACGTACCACCTATCACGGGTCAGTACAGTTTACCAAGGTGTCACCTATCACGGGTCGACACAATTTACCAAATGAAATGCATGAGCATACACAGACCCCATTCACAACAATCGTTAAGCAAATGCAGATATTAAAAGATTCCCCATTTTTAATACCCATTTAACTTAAACGACTTTCAAACAACATTAAATAAATAAGTCATTAAGAGATTCCCCATTCTTAATACTCATTTACCGAAACGATTTTCAAAAACGATAGTTAAGTAACCGAGACATTAAGAGATTCCCCATTCTCAACGCCCAGTTAACTTAAACATTTTCCTCAAATGCACATTAAGTAAACCGAGGTATTAAAAGATTCTCCATTAAGTTATTTCCCCATGAATATTGTGCATCCATTAAGTTCATTTGTGTCATTGGATTAACATTTAGATCATTTTCGTCCTCTCGAGGCTTATTCTAGTCCAATTAGGGTTTTTAACCAATCTTGTGCATCCAATACGTTCATTTGTGTCACTGGATTATGATTTCGGTCATTTTCGTCCTCTCGAGGCTTATTCTTGTCCAATTAGGGTTTTTAACATATCATGTGCATCCAATAGGTGTGTTTGTGTCATTGGATTAACATTTAGGTCATTTTCGTCCTCCGTAGGCTTATTCTAGTCCAATTAGGGTTTTTAACCAATCTTTTGTATCCAATGAGTTCATTTGTGTCGTTGGAATAACGTTTAGGTCATTTTCGTACTACCTAGGCTTATTCTACTCCAATTAGGGTTTTTAACCAATCTTGTGCGTTCAAAAAGTTCATTTGTGTCATTGGATTAACCTTTAGGTCATTTTCATCCGCCTTAGACTTATTCTAGTCCAATTAGGGTTTCTAACCAATCTTGTGCATCCAATAGGTGTGTTTGTGGAATTGGATTAACATTTATATCATTTTCGTTCTCCCTAGGCTTATTGTAGTCCAATTAGGGGTTTTAACCAATCTTATGCATCTAATAGGTGTGTTTGTGTCATTGGATAAACATTTAGGTCACTTTTGTCCTCCATAGGCTTATTCTAGTGAAATTAGGGTTTTTAACCAATCATGTGCCTCCAATAAGTTCATTTGTGTCATTGGATAAACATTTAGGTCATTTTCGTCGTCCCTAGGTACATTCTAGTCCAATTAGTGTTTTTAACCAATCTTGTGCATCCAATTATTTCATTTGTGCCATTGAATTAACATTTAGGTCATTTTCATCCTCCCTAGGCTTATTCTAATCCAATTAGTGTTTTTAACCAAGTCTTGTGCATCCAACAGGTGTGTTTGTGTCATTAGATTAACATTTAGGTCATTTTGTCCTCCCTAGGCTTATTCTAATCCAAATAAGGTTTTTAACCAATCTTGTGCATCCAATAAGTTCATTTGTGTCATTGGACTAACATTTAGGTCATTTTCGTCCTCCCTAGGCTTATTCTAATCCAAATAAGGTTTTTAACCAATCTTGTGCATCCAATAAGTTCATTTGTGTCATTGGACTAACATTTAGGTCATTTTCGTCCTCCCTTGGCTTATTCTAGTCCAATTATGGTTTTTAACTAATCTTGTGCATGGAATAGGTGTGTTTGTGTCACTGGATTAACATTTAGGTCATTTTCATCCTCCGTAGGCTTATTGTAGTCCATTTAGGGTTTTTTGTTGGACTTTAGTCCTCTTAATCCTAATTTTGACATAATTAACAAACATACAATGTTCATACATCATATGATAAATCTAACATTTTAACTGAGCAAGATTTCAGGAACAACAACTCAACCCTACATACTTGATATAATTGCTTGGAACTCAAGAAATCAACAAAAGTTGAAAATCTACTGAGTAAATTGATTAGGAAATCGATTTCGTAAAAGGGTTGTAAGGAAACATACTGTTTGTGGTTACACAATCGATTAGGCAATCGACTGGCACAATCAGAAATAAAAATTGTGCAAGTCAGTGGCAACCTGATTTGCATGCTAATCGATTGGCACATCGATTGTGCACATCACAAAGTAAAAACTGATTGAAATTAATCGATTGGGAAATCGATTGGGTAAGTCACAGGGACAATCCATTTACTAAGCTAATCGATTGACAAATCGATTGGTTAAATAATATTTCAAAAGTAACATGACCTGCGACAAACACAATCGATTGGACAATCTATTGTGAGAATTTCAATCATGTTAAGTTTGATATCAATCGATTAGGAAATAAAAATTGTGCAAGTCAGTGGCAACCTGATTTGTATGCTAAGCGATTGGCACATCGACTGTGCAAATCACAAAGTAAAAACTGATTCAAACAAATCGATTGGGAAATCGATTGGGCAAGTCACAGGGACAATCTATTTACTAGGCTAATCGATTGACAAATCGATTGCTTAAAAATATTTCAAAAGTAACATGACCTGCGACAAACACAATCGATTGGACAATCTATTGTGAGAATTTCAATCATGTTAAGTTTGATATCAATCGATTAGGAAATTGATTGAACTAAACTACTGGTAAGAACTTTTCAGAAAAATACTACCAAATCGATTGGCACTTCGATTAACATGAAATTAGCTAAGTTCCTGTTTTAAACACAATCGATTGGCAAATCGATTGAAACAAATATTTGAATTCACAGGGAACTCTTAGTTTGTGGCCAAATCGATTATGTGTATTTGTAAATCGATTATGAAATCGATTATGCAATCGATTCATATAAGTCTGCACATAATTTACTGAAAAGTGTTTTTAAAAGAATCGATTGGGAAATCGATTAGTTTATGTAGTTTCAAGATTCAAGAAAAACAAGACTCGCGATAATCGATTGGCAAATCGATTAGGCCTGTTTTATCACTTTAATGAATCGATTGGTACATCGATTTATTAGTTGTTTTTCATAAACTATATAAACAGTTTTCAATCATTCTCTCAATAACACATCATAATACTTGATAACACTTGAATATACTTCAGAACACTGAAGAACTCTTAAGAACATTTTGATAACATTCTGATATTGCTTTTTCAGATCAAGACCAAAAGATTATTCGTAATCAATTAGAGAGCTGAAAAAGAATTCTTGAGAGAAAAGACAATGATCTCATAAACACTCAAATGAACAACCAGATTATTATATGAGATACATTGATCAAGATTGAAGACAAACTTTGTACTTCTTTTATATTTTTTTGTAAAAAGAACCAACTGTGAAAAATCCAGTATGAAAACTGGTGGCGATCTTCGTTGATGTAAAGATCATCAAGAAGGAGCTGGACTTGATCTTGTGTGAGTCTGACGAGTGACTGCAAGGATCAAGGGGTTAAGCAATAGGAAAGAGATTGAGTTAGATAGATAGGTTTCGAGGAAACTGGACAATCTGTAAACAAGTCTCAATTCTTTCTATTGAAGAAAAAGCTGAAATCCAAATGGATTGTCAGGACTGGATGTAGGCAGTCATATTGTCAGCTGAACCAGGATAAACCTTGGTGCATTCTATCCCTTATCCTTTTACTTTTAATTGTTAATCTTGTATGCCGTATTATATTTCCGCTGTGTATGAATCCGAATAAATCTTGCATCGTATGATTGTATGTTCGATCTTAATTGTGTGCTAGACGTATTCTGTTTTCTATATTGTTTTAATTTGTTAAAGACTGACATATTCTGTAATTACGAGGTCATAATAATCAACATTTTTAACCAATCTTGTGCATCCAATAAGTTCATTTGTGTGATTGGATTAACATTTAGGTCATTTTCGTCCTCCGTAGGCCTATTCTAGTCGAATTAGGGTTTTTAACCAATCTTGTGCATCCAATAAGTTCATTTGTGTGATTGGATTAACATTTAGGTCATTTTCGTCCTCCGTAGGCCTATTCTAGTCGAATTAGGGTTTTTAACCAATCTTGTGCATCCAATAAGTTCATTTGTGTGATTGGATTAACATTTAGGTCATTTTCGTCCTCCGTAGGCCTATTCTAGTCGAATTAGGGTTTTTAACCAATCTTGTGCATCCAATAAGTTCATTTGTGTCATTGGATTAACATTTAGGTCATTTTTGTACTCCCTCGGCTTATTCTAGTCCAATTAGGGTTATTAACTAATCTGGTTCATCCAGTAGGTTTGTTTATGTCATTGGATTAACATTTAAGTGATTTTCGTCCTCCCTAGGCTTATTCTAGTCAAATTAGGGTTTTTAAACAATCTTGTGCATTCAATCAGTTCATTTGTATCATTGGATTAACATTTAGATCATTTTCGTCCCCCATAGGCTTATTCAAGTTCAATTCGAGTTTTTAACCAATCTTGTGCATCCAATAAGTTCATTTGTGTGATTGGATTAACATTTAGGTCATTTTCGTCCTCCGTAGGCCTATTCTAGTCGAATTAGGGTTTTTAACCAATCTTGTGCATCCAATAAGTTCATTTGTGTGATTGGATTAACATTTAGGTCATTTTCGTCCTCCGTAGGCCTATTCTAGTCGAATTAGGGTTTTTAACCAATCTTGTGCATCCAATAAGTTCATTTGTGTGATTGGATTAACATTTAGGTCATTTTCGTCCTCCGTAGGCCTATTCTAGTCGAATTAGGGTTTTTAACCAATCTTGTGCATCCAATAAGTTCATTTGTGTGATTGGATTAACATTTAGGTCATTTTCGTCCTCCGTAGGCCTATTCTAGTCGAATTAGGGTTTTTAACCAATCTTGTGCATCCAATTAGTTCATTTGTGTCATTGGATTAACATTTAGGTCATTTTCTTCCGCCCTAGGCTTATGCTAGTCGAATTAGGGTTTTTAACCAATCTTGTCCATCCAAAAGGTGTCTTTGTGTCATTGGATTAACATTTAAGTCATTTTCGTCATCCCTAGGATTATTGTAGTCTAATTAGGGTTTTTAACCAATCTTATGCATCCAATAAGTTCATTTGTGTCATTGTATTAACATTTAGGTCATTTTCGTACTCCAAAGGCTTATTCTAGTCAAATTAGGGTTTTTAACCAATCTTGTGCATCCAATAAGTTCATTTGTGTCATCGGATTAACATTTTGGTCATTTTCGTCATCCCTAGGCTTATTCTAGTTTAATTAGGGTTTTTAACCAATCTTGTGCGTCCAATAAGTTCATTTGTGTCATTGGATTATCGTTTAGGTCATTTTCGTCCTCTCTAGGCTTATTCTTGTCCAATTAGGGTTTTTATCAAATCTTGTGCATCCAATAGGTGTGTTTGTGTCATTGAATTAACATTTAGGCCATTTTCGTCCTCCCTAGGCTTATTCTAGTCCAATTTGTGTAATTAACCAATCTTGTGAATCCAATAAGTTCATTTGTGTCATTGGATTAACATTTAGGTCATTTCCATTCTCCCTAGGGTTAATCTAGTCCAATTAGGGATTTTAACAAATCATGTGCACCCAATAGGTGTGTTTGTGTCATTGGATTAACATTTGGGTCATTTTCTTCCTCCCTAGGCTTATTCTATTCCAATTAGGGTTTTTAACCAATCTTGTGCATCCAATAAGTTCATTTGTGTCATTGGATTAACATTTAGGTCATTTTCGTCCTTCCTACACTTATTCTTGTCCAACTAGGGTTTTTAACCAATCTTGTGCATCCAATAAGTTCATTTGTGTCATTGGATTAACATTTACGTTATTTCCGTCCTCCTTAGGCTTATTCTAATCCAATTAGGGTTTTTAACCACTCTTGTGCATCCAATAAGTTCATTTGTGTCATTGGATAAACATTTTGGCCATTTTTGTCCTCCATAGGCTTATTCTAGTCCAATTAGGGTTGTTAAATAATCTTGTTAATTCAATAAGTTCATTTGTGTCATTGGATTATCATTTAAGTCATTTTCGTCCACCCAAGGCTTATATTTTTCCAATTAGGGTTTTTAAAAAGTCTATTGCATCCAATAGGTGTGTTTGTGTCATTGAATTAACATTTAGGTCATTTTTGTCCTCCCTAGTCTTATTCTAATTCAAATAGGGTTTTTAACCAATCTTGTGCATCCAATAAGTTTATTTGTGTCCTTGGATTTACATTTAGGTCATTTTCGTACTCCCAAGGCTTATTCTAGTCCAATTAGGGTTTTTCACCAATCTTGTGCATCCAATAAGTTCATTTGTGTCATTGGATTAACATTTAGGTCATTTTCGTCTTCCCTAGGGTTATTCTAGTTCAATTAGGATTTTTAACCAATCTTGTGCTTCAAATAAGTTCATTTATGTCATTGGATTAACATTTAGGTCACTTTCGTCCTCCCTAGGCTTATTCTAGTCCAGTTAGGGTTTTTAACCAATCTTGTGCATCGAATAGGTGTGTTTGTGTCATTTGATTAACATTTAGGTCATTTTCGTCCTCCATATGCTTATTGTAGTCCAATAAAGGGTTTTTAACCAATCTTGTGCATCCAATAAGTTCATTTGTGTCATTGGATTAACATTTAGATCGTTTTCGTCCTCCCTAGGCTTATTCTAGTCCAATGAGGGATTTTAACTAATCTTGTGTATCCAATAGGTGTGTTTGTGTCATTGGATTAACATTAAAGTCATTTTCGTCCTCCCTACGATTATTCTAGTTAAATTGGGATTTTTAACCAATCTTGTGCATCCAATAAGTTCATTTGTGTCATTGGATTAACATTTAGATCATTTTCTTCCTCCATATGCTTATTCTAATCCAATTATGGGTTTTAACCAATCTTGTGACTCCAATAAGTTCATTTGGGTCATTGGATTAACATTTAGGTCATTGCCGTACTCCCAAGGCTTATTCTAGTCCAATTAGGGTTTTTAAGAAATCTTGTGCATCGAATAGGTGTTTTTGTGTCATTGGATTAACACTTAGGTCATTTTCTTCCTCCCTAGGCATTTTCTAATCCAATTAGGGTTTTTAACCAATCTTGTGCATCCAATAAGTTCATTTGGTAATTGGATTGACATTTAGGTCATTTTCATACTCCCAAGGATTATTCTAGTTCAATTAGAGTTTTTAACCAATCTTGTGCATCCAATAAGTACATTTGTCTCATTGGATTAACATTTAGGTCATTTTCGTCCTCCGTAGGCCTATTCTAGTTCAATTACGGTTTTTAACCAATCTTGTGCATCCAAAAGTTGTGTTTGTGGCATTGGATTAACATTTACATCATTTTAGTTCCACCATAGGCTTATTCTAGTCAAATTAGGGTTTTTAACCAATCTTTTGCATCCAATAAGTTCATTTGTGTCATTGGATAAACATTTAGGTCATTTTCATACTCCCTAGGTACATTCTAGTCCAATTAGAGTTTTTAACCAAACTTGTGCATCCAATAAGTTCATTTGTGTAATTGGATTAACATTTAGGTAGTTTTCGTCCTCCCTAGGCTTATTCTAGTCCAATTAGGGGTTTTAACTAATCTATTGCATCCAATAGGTGTGTTTGTATCATTGGATTAACATTTAGGTCATTTTCGTCGTCGTTGTGCTTATTCTAGTTCAATTAGGGTTTTTAACAAATCTTGTGAATTCGATAAGTTCATTTGTGTCTTTGGGTTAACATTTAGGTCATTTTCGTCCTCCCTAGACTTATTCTAGTTCAATTAGGATTTTTAACCAATCTTGTGCATCCAATAAGTTCATTTGTGTCATTGGATTAACATTTAGGCGTTCTCCCTAGGCTTATGCTGGTCCAATTACAATTTTTAACCAATCTTGTGACGCCAACAAGTTCATTTGGGTCATTGGATTAACATTTAGGTCATTTATGTACTCCCAAGGCATATTCTAGTCCAATTAGGGTTTTTAACCATTCTAGTGCATCGAATAGGTGTGTTTGTGTCATTGGATTAACATTTAGGTCATTTTCTTCCTCCCTATGCTTATTCTAATCCAATTCGGGTTTTTAACCAATCTTGTGCATCCAATTAGTTCATTTGTGTCATCGGATTAACATTTAGGTCATTTTGAAACTCCCAAGGCTTATTCTAGTCCAATTAGGGTTTTTAACTAATCTTTTGTATTATTGGATTAACATTTAGTTTATTTTCGTCGTCGCTATGCTTATTCTAGTCGAAAATAGGGTTTTTAACCAATCTTGTGAATCCAATAATTTCATTTGTGTCATTGGATTAACATTTAGGTCATTTTCGTACTTCCAAGGCTTATTCTAGTCCAATTAGGATTTTTAGCTAATCTTGTGCGTCCAATAGGTGTGTTTGTATTATTGGATTAACATTTAGGTTATTTTCGTCGTCGCTACGCTTATTCTAATCGAAAATAGGGTTTTTAACCAATCTTGTGCATCCAATTAGTTCATTTGTGTCATTGGATTAACAATTAGGTCATTTTCGTCCTCCCTAGGCTTATTCTAGTCAAATTAGGGTTGTTAACCAATCTTTTGCATTCAATAAGTTCATTTGTGTCATTTGATTAACATTTAGATCATTTTTGTCCTCCCTAATCTTATTCTAGTCCAATTAGGGTTTTTAACAAATCTTTTGCATCGAATAGGTGTGTTTGTTTCATTGGATTAACATTTAAGTCATTTTCTTCCTCCCTAGGCTTATTCTATTCCAATTCGGGTTTTTAATCAATCTTGTGCATCCAATAAGTTCATTTGAGTCATTAGATTAACATTTAGGTCACTTTGATACTCCCAAGGCTTATTCTAGTCCAATTAGGGTTTTTAACTAATCTTAAGCACCCAATAGGTGTGTTTGTATTATTGGATTAAAATTTAGGTCATTTTCGACGTCGATATGCTTATTCTAGTCGAAAATAGGGTTTTTAACCTATCTTGTGCATCCTATAAGTTCATTTGTGTTATTGTATTAAAATTTAGGTCATTTTTGTACGCCTAAGGCTTTTTCTAGTAAAATAAGGATTTTTAACCAATCTTGTGCATCCAATAAGTTCATTTGTGCATCCAATAGGTGTGTTTGTGTCGTTGGATTAAGATTTAGGTCATTTTCGTCCTCCGTAGACTTGTTCTAGTCCAATTAGGGTTTTTAACGAATCTTGTGCATCCAATAAGTTCATTTGTCTCATTTGGTTAACATATAGGTCATTTTCGTACTCCCTCGGCTTATTCAAGTCCAGTTAGGGATTTTATCTAATCTTCTGCATCCAATAGGTGTGTTTGTGTCGTTGGATTAACATTAAAGTCATTTTCGTCCTCCCGAGGCTTATTCTAGTCAAATTAGGGGTTTTATCCAATCTTTTGCATCCAATAAGTTTATTTGTGTCATTGGATTAACATTTAGATCATTATCTTCCGTCATAGGCTTATACTAATCCAATTAGAGTTTTTAACCAATCTTGTGCATCCAATAAGTTCATTTGTTTCATTATATGAACTTTTAGGTCATTTTCGTCCTCCCTAGACTTATTCTAGTCGAATTAGGGTTTCTAATTAATCTTGTGCATCGAATAGGTGTGTTTGTGTCATCGGATTAACATTTAGGTCATTTTGTTCCTCCCTAGGCTTATTCTTATCCAATTAGGGTTTTTAACCAATCTTGTGCATCTGATTAGTTCATTTGTGTCATTGGATTATCATTAAGGTCATTTTCGTCCTCACTAGGCATATTCATGTCCAATTAGGGTTTAAAAAGAATCTTGTGAATCCAATAGGTGTGTTTGTGTCATTAGATTAACATTTAGGTCATCTTCGTCCACCCTTGGCTTTTACTTGTCCAAATAGGGTTTTTAACCAATCTTGTGCATCCAATAGGTGTGTTTTTGTTATTGAATTAACATTCAGGCCATTTTCATCCTCCCTAGGCTTATTCGAGTCCCATTTTTGTAATTAACCAATGTTGTAAATCCAATAAGTTCATTTGTGTCATTGGATTAACATTTAGGTAATTTTCGTTCTCCCTAGGGTTATTCAAATCTAATTAGGGATTTTAACAAATCATGTGTATCCAATAGGTGTGTTTGTGTCAATGGATTAACATTTAGGTCATTTTCTTCCTCCCTAGACTTATACTATTCCAATTAGGGTTTTTAACCAATCTTGTGCATCCATTAAGTTCATTTGTGTCTTTGGATTTACATTTAGGTCTTTCTCGTACTCCCAAGTCTTATTCTTGTCGAATTTGAGTTTTTAACCAATGTCGTGCATCCAATAAGTTCATTTGTGTCATTGGATTGACATTTAGGTCATTTTCGTCCTCCCTAGGCTTATTCTAATCCAATTAGGGTTTTTAACCAATCTTGTGCATGCATTAAGTTCATTTGTGTCATTGGATAAACATTTTGGTCATATTCTTTTGCCTTACACCTTTTCTTGTTTGATTAGGGATTTTAACCAATCTTGTCCATCCAACAGGTGTGCATGCAATAGGGACATTTACCGTTTCTTGTGCATTCAACAAGTTCATTTGTGTCATGGGATGAACATTTAGATCATTTTCGTCCTCCATAGGCTTATTCTTGTTCAATTAGAGATTTTAACCAATCTTGTGTATCCAATAGGTGTGTTTGTGTCAATGGAATAACATTAAAGTCATTTTCGTCCTGACTAGAATTATTCTAGTCCAATTATGGTTTTTAACCAATCTTGTGACTCCAATAAGTTCATTTGGTTCATTAGATTAACATTTAGGTCATTTTCGTACTCCCAAGGATTATTCTAGTCCAATTAGGGTTTTTAACCAATCTTATGCATCGAATAGGTGCGTTTGTGTCATTGGATCAACATTTATGTCATTTTCTTCCTCCCTAGGCTTTTTCTAATCCAATTTGGGTTTTTAACCAATTTTGTGCATCCAATAAGTTCAAATGTGTCATTGGATTAACATTTAGGTCATTTTCATACTCCCATAGTTTATTCTAGTTCAATTAGAGTTTTTAACCAATCTTGTGCATCCAATAAGTACATTTGTGTCATTGGATTAACATTTAGGTCATTTTTGTCCTTCGTAGGCCTATTCTAGACGAATTAGGGTTTTTGACCAATCTTGTGCATCCAATTGGTGTGTTTATGGCATTGGATTAATATTTACATCATTTTAGTTCTCCCTAGGCTTATTGTAGTCCAATTAGGGTTTTTAACCAATCTTATGCATCTGATAAGTGTGTTTGTGTCATTGGATAAACATTTAGGTCACTTTCGTCCCCCATAGGCTTACTCTACTCAAATTAATGTTTATAAACAATCTTGTGCATCCAATAAGTTCATTTGTGTCATTAGATAAACATTTAGGTCATTTTCCTACACCCTAGCTACATTCTAGTCCAATTAGAGTTTTTAACCAATCTTGTGCATCCAATAAGTTCATTTGTGTCCTTGCATTAACATTTAGGTCATTTTCGTACTCCCAAGGCATATTCTAGTCCAATTAGGGTTTTTCACCAATCTTGTGCATCCAATAAGTTCATTTGTGTCGTTGGATTAACATTTAGGTCATTTTCATCTCCCTAGGGTTATTCTAGTCCAATTAGGGTTTTTAACCAATCTTGGGCTTCCAATAAGTTCAGTTGTGTCATTGGATTAACATTTAGGTCATTTTCGTCCTCCTTAGGCTTATTCTAGTCCAATTAGGGTTTTTAACCAATCTTGTGCATCGTATAGGTGTGTTTTGTTATTTGATTAACATTTAGGTCATTTTCGTCCTCCATAGGCTTATTGTATTCCAATTAGGGTTTTTAACCAATCTTGTGCATCCAATAAGTTCATTTGTGTCATTGGATTAACATTTAGATCGTCTTTGTCCTCCCTAGGCTTATTCTAGTCCAATGAGGGATTTTAACTAATATTGTGTATCCAATAGGTGTGTTTGTGTCATTGGATTAACATTATAGTCATTTTCGTCCTTCCTAGGATTATTCTAGTCAAATTAGGGTTTTTAACCAATCTTGTGCATCCCTTAAGTTCATTTGTGTCATTGGATTAACATTTAGATCATTTTCTTCCTCCATAGGCTTATTATAATCCAATTATAATTTTTAACCAATCGTGTGACTCTAATAAGTTAATTTGGGTCATTGGATTAATATTTAGGTCATTTCCGTACTCCCAAGGCTTATTCTAGTCCAATTAGGGTTTTTAACCAATCTTGTGCATCGAATAGGTGTGTTTCTGTCATTGGATCAACATTTATGTCATTTTCGTCCTCCATATGCTTATTGTAGTGCAATTTGGGTTTTTAACCAATTCGGGTCATTGGATATTCTAGTCCAATTAGGGTTTTTAACAAATCTTGTGCATCGAAAAGGTAATTTTGTGTCATTGGATTAACATTTAGGTCATTTTCTTCCTCCCTAGGCTTTTTCTAATCCAATTCGGGTTTTTAACCAATCCTGTGCATCCAATAAGTTCATTTGACTCATTGGATTAACATTTAGGTCACTTTGATACTCCCAAGGCTTATTCTAGTCCAATTATGGTTTTTAACTAATCTTGTGCATCCAAAAGATGTTTTTGTATTATTGGATTAACATTTAGGTCATTTTCGTCGTCGTTATGCTTATTCAAGTCGAAAATAGGGTTTTTAACCAATCTTGTGTATCCAATAAGTTCATATGTGTCATTGGATTAACATTTAGGTCATTTTCGTACTTCCAAGGCTTATTCTAGTCCAATTAGGGTTTTTAACTAATCTTGTGCATTCAATAAGTGTGTTTGTATTATTGAGTTAACTTTTAGGTTCTTTTCGTCGTAGATATGCTTATTCTAGTCGAAAATAGGGTTTTTAACCAATCTTGTGCATCCAATAACTTCATTTGTGTCATTGGATTAATATTTAGGTCATTTTCGTACTCATAAGGCTTATTCTAGTCCAATTAGGGTTTTTAACCAATCTTGTGCATCCAGTAAGTTCATTTGTGTCGTTGGATTAATATTTAGGTCACTTTCGTCCTCCCTTTGTTTATTCTAGTCCAATTAGGGTTTTTAACCAATCTTGTGCATTGAATAGGTGTGTTTGTGTCATTGGATTAACATTTAGGTCATTTTCATCCTCCATAGGCTTATTGTAGTCCAATTAGGGTTTTTAACCAATGTTGTGAAGCCAATAAGTTCATTTGTGTCATTGGATTAACATTTAGGTCATTTTCGTCCTCCCCACACTTATTCTAGTCCAATTATGGTTTTTAACGAATCTTGTGCCTCCAATAATTCATTTGTGTCATTGGACTAACATTTAGGTCATTTTCGTCCTCCGTAGGCATATTGTAGTCTATTGAGCGTTTTTAACCAATCTTATTCATCCAATAAGTTCATTTGTGTCATTGGATTAACATTTAGGTCATTTTTGTACTCCTTCGGCTTATTCTAGTCCAAGTAGGGTTTTTAACTAATCTTGTTCATTCAGTAGGTTTGTTTATGTCATTGGATTAACATTTAATTGATTTTCGTTCTCCCTAGGCTTAACTGGTCAAATTAGGGTTGTTAACCAATCTTGTGCATTCAATAAGTTCATTTGTGTCATTGGATTAACATTTAGATCATTTTCGTCCTCCCTATTAGGGTTTTTAACAATATGGGTTTTTAACAAATCTTGTGAATCGAATAGGTGTCTTTGTGTTATTGGATTAGCATTTAGGTCATTTTCTTCCTCCCTAGGCTTATTCTATTCCAATTCGGGTTTTTAACCAATCTTGTGCATCCAATAAGTTCATTTGAGTCATTGGATTAACATTTAGGTAATTTTGATTCTCCCAAGGCTTATTCTAGTCCAATTAAGGTTTTTAACTAATCTTGTGCATCCAATAGGAGTGTTTGTATTATTGGATTAACATTTAGGTCATTTGCGTCGTCGCTATGCTTATTCTAGTCGAAAATAGGGTTTTTAACCAATCTTGTGCATCCAATAAGTTCATTTGTGTCATTGGATTAACATTTAGGTCACTTTGATAATCCCAAGGCATATTCTAGTCCAATTAGGCTTTTTAACTAATCTTGTGCATCCATTAGGTGTTTTTGTATTATTGATTTAACATTTTGGTCATTTTCATCCTCGTTATGCTTATTCTAGTCGAAAATAGGGTTTTTAACCAGTCTTGTGCATCCAATAAGTTCACTTGTGTCATTGGATTAACATTTTGGTCATTTTCGTACTTCCAAGGCTTATTCTAGTCCAATTAGGGTTTTTAACTAATCTTGTGCATCCAATAAGTGTGTTTGTTTTATTGGTTAACATTTAGGTCATTTTCGTCGTCGATATGCTTATTCTAGTCAAAAATAGGGTTTTTAACCAATCTTGTGCATCCAATAAGTTCATTTGTGTCATTGGATTAATATTTAGGTCATTTTCGTACTCATAAGGCTTATTCTAGTCCAATTAGGGTTTTTAACCAATCTTGTGCATCCAATAAGTTCATTTGTGTCATTGGATTAACATTTAGATAATTTTCGTCCTCCCTAGGCTTATTCTAGTCCAATTAGGGTTTTTAACCAATCTTGTGCATTGAATAGGTGTGCTTGTTTCATTGGATTAACATTTAGGTCATTTTCGTCCTCCATGGGCTTATTGTAGTCCAATTAGCATTTTTAACCAATCTTGTGCATGCAATAAGTTCATATGTTTCATTGGATTAAGATTTAGATCGTTTTCGTCCTCCCTAGGTTTATTTTGTCCAATTAGGGATTTTAACTAATCTTGGGCATCGAATAGGTGTGTTTGTGTCATTTGATTAACATCTAGGTCATTTTCGTCCTCCATAGGCTTATTGTAGTCCAATTAGGATTTTTAACCAATGTTGCGAATCCAATAAGTTCATTTCTGTCATTGGATTAACATTTAGATCGTTTCATCCTCCCTATGATTATTCTAGTCCAATTAAGGATTTCAACTAATCTTGTGCATCCAATAGGTGTGTTTGTGTCATTCGATTAACATTAAAGTCATTTTCGTCCTCCCTAGGAGTATTCTAGTCAAATTAGGGTTTTTAACCAATCTTGTGCATCCAATAAGTTCATTTGTGTCATTGGATTAACATTTTGATCATTTTCTTCCTCCATAGGCTTATTCTAATCCAATTAGGATTTTTAACCAATCTTGTGACACCAATAAGTTCATTTGGGTTATTTGAATAACATTTAGGTCATTTCCGTACTCCCAAGGCTAATTCTAGTCCAATTAGGGTTTTTAACCAATCTTGTGCATCTGTGTTTGTGTCATTGGATTAACAATTAGGTCATTTTCGTCCTCCATAGGCTTATTGTAGTCCAATTAGGGTTTTTAACCAATCTTATGCATCCAATAAGTTCATTTGTGTCATTGGATTAACATTAAGGTCATTTTCGTCTTCTCTAGGCTTATTCTTGTCCAATTAGGGTTTTTAACCAATCTTATGCATCCAATAGGTGTGTTTTTGTCATTGAAATAACATTTAGGTCATTTTCGTTCTCCCTAGGCTTATTCTAGTTCAATTGGTGTTATTAATTAATCTTGTGCATCCAATAAGTTCATTTGTGTCATTGGATTAACATTTAGCTCATTTTCGTTCTCCCTAGGGTTATTCTACTCCAATTAGGGATTTTAACAAATCTTGTGCATCCAATAGGTGTGTTTGTGTCATTCGATTAACATTTAGGTCATTTTCTTCCTCCCTAGGCTTATTCTATTCCAATTAGGCTTTTTAACCAATCTTGTGGATCCGATAAGTTCATTTGTGTCATTGGATTAACATTTACGTGATATTCATCCTCCTTACGCTTATTCTAGTTTAATTAGGGTTTTTAACCAATATTGTGCATTCAATAAGTTCATTTGTGTCATTGGATGAACATTTAGATCATTTTCGTCATCCATATGCTTATTCTAGTTCAATTAGTGCTTTTAACAATTCTTGTGCATCCAATAAGTTCATTTGTGTCATTGGATTAACATTTAGGTCATTTTCGTCCTCCCTAGGCCTATTCTTGTGCAGTTAGGGTTTTTAACCAATCTTGTGCATCCAATAAGTTCATTTGTGTCATTGGATTAACATTTAGATCGTATTCGTCCTCCCTAGGCTTATTCTAGTCCAATTAGGGATTTTAACTAATCTTGTGCATTCAATAGGTGTGGTTGTGTCATTGGATTAACATTAAAGTCATTTTCGTCCTCCCTAGGATTATTCTACTCGAATTAGGGTTTTTAACCAATCATGTGACTCCAATAAGTTCATTTGGTTCATTGGATTAACATTTAGGTCATTTTCGTACTCCATAGGCATATTCTAATCCAATTAGGGTTTTTAACCAATCTTGTGACTCCAATAAGTTCATTTGGGTCATTGGATTTACATTTAGGTCATTTTCGTACTCCATAGGCATATTCTAATCCAATTAGGGTTTTTAACCAATCTTGTGCATCGAATAGGTTTGTTTGTGTCATTGGATTAACATTTAGGTCATTTTCGTCCTCCATAGGCTTATTGTTGTCGAATTTGGTATTTTAAGCAATCTTGTGCATCCAATAAGTTCATTTGTGTCATTGGATTAACATGTAGGTCATTTTCGTCCTCCCTAGGCATATTCTTGTCCAATTAGGGTTTTTAACTAATCTTATGCATCCAATAGGTGTGTTTGTATTATTGGATTAACATTTAGGTCATTTTTGTCGTCGCTATGCTTATTCTAGTCGAAAATAGGGTTTTTAACCAATCTTGTGAATTCAATAAGTTCATTTGTGTCATTGGATTAACATTTAGGTCATTTTCGTCCTCCCTAGGCATATTCTTGTCCAATTAGGGTTTTTAACCAATCTTGTGCATCCAATACGTTCATTTGTGTCATTGGATTAACATGTAGGTCATTTTCGTCCTCCCTAGGCATATTCTTGTCCAATTAGGGTTTTTAACCAATCTTGTGCATCCAATACGTTCATTTGTGTCATTGGATTAACATGTAGGTCATTTTCGTCCTCCCTAGGCATATTCTTGTCCAATTAGGGTTTTTAACCAATCTTGTGCATCCAATAAGTTCATTTGTGTCATTGGATTAACAATTAGGTCATTTTCGTCCTCTGTAGGCTTATCGTAGTCCATTTAGGGTTTTTAACCAATCTTGTTCATCCAATAAGTTCATTTGTGTCATTGGATTAACGTTTAGGTCATTTTCGTCCTCCCTACACTTATTTTAGTCGAATTAGTGTTTTTAACGAATCTTGTGCCTCCAATAAGTTCATTTGTGTCATTGGATTAACATTAAGGCAATTTTTGAACTCCCTCGGCTTATTCTAGTCCAATTAAGGTTTTTAACTAATCTTGTTCATCCAGTAGGCGTGTTTGTGTCATTGGATTAACATTTAGGTCATTTTCTTCCTCCTTAGGCTTATTATTATCCTATTAGGGTAGTTAACCAATCTTGTGCATCCAATTAGTTCATTTGTGTCATTGGATTAACATTAAGGTCATTTTCGTCCTCTCTAGCCTTATTCTTGTCCAATTACGGTTTTTAACAAATCTTGTGCATCCTGTAGGTGTGTTTGTGTCATTAGATTAACATTTAGGTCATCTTTGTCCTCCCTAGGCTTATTCTAGTCCAATTCGTGTTATTAACCAATCTTGTGCAACCAATAAGTTCATTTGTGTCATCGGATTAACATTTAGGTCATTTTCGTTCTCCCTAGGGTTATTCTAGTCCAATAAGGGATTTTAACAAATCTTGTGCATTCAATAGGTGTGTTTGTGTCATTCGATTAACATTTAGGTCATTTTCTTCCTTCCTAGACTAATTATATTCCAATTAGGGTTTTTAACCAATCTTGTGCATCCAATAAGTTCATTTGTGTCATTGGATTAACATTTAAGTCATTTCCGTACTTCATGTCTTATTCTAGTCGAATTAGGGTTTTTAACCAATCTTATGCATCCAATAAGTTCATTTGTGTCATTGAATTAACATTTAAGTCATTTTCGTCCTCCCTAGACTTATTATAATCCAATTATGGTTGTTAATCAATCTTGTGTATCCAATAAGTTCGTTGGTGTCATTGGATTAACTTTTAGGTCATTTTCTTCTACCTTAGGCTTTTTCTTGTCGAATTAGGGATTTTAACCAATCTTGTCCATCCGACCTAGGCTTATTCTAGTCAAATTAGGATTTTTAACCAATCTTGTGCATTCAATAAGTTCATTTGTGTCATTGGATGAACATTTAGATCATTTTCGTCATCCATATGCTTTTTCTAGTTCAATTAGAGTTTTTAACCAATCTTGTGCATCCAATAAGTTCATTTGTGTCATTGGATGAACATTTTGGTAGTTTTCGTCCTCCCTAGGTTTATTCTAGTCCAATTAGGGTTTTTAACCAATCTTGTGCATCCAATAAGTTCATTTGTGTCATTTGTTTAACATTTAGGTCATTTTCGTCGTCGCTATGATTTTTCTAGTCCAATTATGGTTGTTAACCAATCTTGTGAATTCAATAAGTTCATTTGTGTCATTGCATTATCATTTAGGTAATTTTCATCCACCCAAGGCTTATTATTTTCCAATTAGGGTTTTTAACAAATATTGTGGTTCCAATAGGTGTGTTTGTGTCATTGAATTGAAATTTAGGTCAATTTTATCCTCCCTAGGCTTATTCTAATCCAATTAGGTTTTTAACCAATCTTGTGCATCCAATAAGTTTATTTGTGTCATTGGATTGACATTTAGGTCATTTTCTTCCTCCGTAGGCTTATTCTATTCCAATTGGGGTTCTAACCAATCTTCTGCATCCAATAAGTTCATTTGTGTCATTGGATTAACATTTAGGTCATTTTCGTACTTCAAGTCTTATTCTAGTCGAATTAGGGTTTTTAACCAATCTTGTGCATCCAATAAGTTCATTTGTGTCATTGGATTAACATTTAGGTCATTTTCGTCATGCCTACACTTATTTTAGTCCAATTAGTATTTTTAAGTTATCTTGTGCATCCAATAGGTGTGTTTGTTTCATTGGACTAAAATTAAACTCATTTTCGTCCTGCCTAGGATTATTCTAGTCAAATTAGTGTTTTTAACCAATCTTGTGCATCCAATAAGTTCATTTGTGTCATTGGATTAACATTTATATCATTTTCTTCCTCCATAGGATTATTCTAATCCAATTACGGTTTTTAACCAATCTTTTGACTCCAATAAGTTCATTTGGGTCATTGGATTAACATTTAGGTCATTTCCGTACCCCCAAGGCTTATTCTAGTCCAATTAGGGTTTTTAACCAATCTTGTGCATCGAAAAGGTGTGTTTGTGTCATTGAATTAACATTTAGGTCATTTTCGTCCTCCATAGGCTTATTGTAGTCCAATTAGGTATTTTAACCAATCATGTGAATTCAATAAGTTCATTTGTATCATTGGATTAACATTTAGGTCGTTTTCGTACTCCCAAAGCTTTTTCTAGTCCAATTAGGGGTTTTAACCAATCTTGTGCATTGAATAGGTGTGTTTTTGTCATTGGATTAACATTTAGGTCATTTTCGTCCTCCATAGGCTTATTGTAGTCCAATTAGGTCTTTTAACCAATCTTGTGCATCCAATAAGTTCATTTGTGTCATTGGATTAACATTTAGGTCATTTTCGTCTTCCCTAGGCTTATTCTAGTCCAATTAGGGTTTTTAACTAATCTTGTGCCTCGAATAGGTGTGTTTGTATTATTGCATTAACATTTAGGTCATTTTCGTCAACGCTATGCTTATTCGAGTCGAAAATAGGGTTTTTAACCAGTCTTGTGAATTCAATAAGTTTATTTGTGTCATTGGATTAACATTTAGTTCATTTTGGTCCTCCGTAGGCTTATTGTAGTCCATTTAGAATTTTTAACCAATCTTGTGCATCCAATAAGTTCATTTGTGTCATTGGATTAACATTTAGGTCATTTTCGTCCTCCCTGCACTTATTTTAGTCCAATTAGTGTTTTTAACGAATCTTGTGCCTCTAATAAGTTCATTTGTGTCATTGGATTAACATTTAGGTCATTTTTGTACTCCGTCGACTTATTCTGGTCCAATTAGAATTTTTAACTAATCTTGTTCATCCAGTAGGTTTGTTTATTTCATCGGATTAACATTTAAGTGATTTTTTTCCTCTCTAGGCTTATTCTAGTCAAATTAGGGTTTTTAACCAATCTTGTGCATTCAATAAGTTCATTTGTGTCATTGGACTAACATTTAGATCAATTTCTTCCTCCATAGGATTATTCTAGTTCAATTAGAGTTTTTAACCATACTTGTGCATCCAATAAGTTCATTTGTGTCATTGGATTATCATTTAGGTCATTTTCGCCCTCCGTAGAATTATTCTTGTCCAATTAGGGTTCTTAACCAATCTTGTGCATCCAATACTCGTGTTTGTGTCATTGGATTAACTTTTAGGTCATTTTCTTCCTCCCTAGTCTTATTCTTATCCAATTAGAGTTTTTAACCAATCTTGTGCATCCAATTAGTTCATTTGTGTCATTGGATTAACATTAAGGTCATTTTCGTCATCTCTAGGCTAATTCTTGTCCAATTAGGGTTTTTAACAAATCTTGTGCATCCAATAGGTGTGTTTGTGTCATTAGATTCACATTTAGGTCATCTTCGTCCATCCTTGGCTTTTACTTTTCCAATTAGGGTTCTTAACCAATCTTGTGCATCCAATAGGTGTGTTTTTTTCATTAAATTAACATTTAGGTCATTTTCGTCCTCCATAGGCTTATTCTACTCCAATTTGTGTTAAAAACCAATCTTGTGCATCCAATAAGTTCATTTGTGTCATTGGATTAACATTTAGGTCATTTTCGTTCTCCGTAGGCTTATTCTAGTCCAATTAGTGTTTTAACAAATCTTGTGCATTCAATAGGTGTGTTTGTGTCTTTGGATTAACATTTAGGTCATTTTCTTCCTCCCTAGGCTTATTCTATTCCAATTAGGGTTTTTAACCAATCTTGTGCATCCAATAAGTTCATTTGTGTCATTGGATTAACATTTAGGTCATTTTCTTCCTCCCTAGGCTTATTCTATTCCAATTAGGGTTTTTAACCAATCTTGTGCATCCAATAAGTTCATTTGTGTCATTGGATTAACACTTAGGTCATTTTCGTCCTCCCTAGGCTTATTCTAATCCAATTATGGTTTTTAATCAATCTTGTGCATTGAATAAGTTCATTTGTGTCATTGGATTAACATTTAGGTCATTCTCATCCTCCATAGACTTATTGTAGTCCAATTAGGGTTTTTAACCAATCTTATGCATCCAATAAGTTCATTTGTGTCATTGGATTAACATTTAGAATGTTTTCGTCCTCCCTAGGCTTATTCTAGTCCAATTAGGGATTTTAACTAATCTTGTGCATCCAATAGGTGTGTTTGTGTCATTGGACTAACATTAAAGTCGTTTTCGCCCTCCCTAGGATTATTCTAGTCAAATTAGGGTTTTTAACTAATCTTGTGCATCCAATAAGTTCATTTGTGTAATTGGATTAACATTTAGATCTTTTTCTTCCTCCATAGGCTTATTCTAATCCAATTAGGGTTTTTAACCAATTTTGTGACTCCAATAAGTTCATTTGGGTCATTGGATTAACATTTAGGTCATTTCCGTACTCCCAAGGCTTATCATAGTCCAATTAGGGTTTTTAACCAATCTTGTGCATCAAATAGGTGTGTTTGTGTCATTGGATTAACATTTAGGTTATTTTCGTCCTCCATAGGCTTATTGTAGTCTAATTAGGTATTTTAACCAATCTGTTGAATTCAATAAGTTCAGTTGTATCATTGGATTAACATTTCGGTCATTTTTATACTCCCAAGGCTTATTCTAGTCCAATTAGGGTTTTTAACCAATCTTGTGCATCAGATAAGTTCATTTGTGTCATTGGATTAACATTTAGGTCATTTTGATACTCCCAAGACTTATTCGAGTCCAATTAGGGTTTTTAACTAATCTTGTGCATCCAATAGGTGTATTTGTATTATTGAATTAACATTGAGGTCATTTTCGTCGTCGCTATGCTTATTCTAGTCGAAAATAGGGTTTTTAACGAATCTTGTGCATCCAATTAGTTCATTTGTGTCATTGGATTAACATTTTGGTCATTTTCGTTCTCTGTAGGCTTATTCTAGTCCAATTAGGGTTTTTAACCATCTTGTGCATCAAAAAGGTGTGTTTGTGTCATTTGATTAACATTTAGGCCATTTTCGTCCTCCATAGACTTATTGTAGTCCAATTAGGGTTTTTAACCAATCTTGTGCATCCAATAAGTTCATTTGCGTCATTGGATTAACATTTAGATCGTTTTCGTCCTCCCTAGGCTTATTCTAGTCCAATTAAGGATTTTAACTAATCTTGTGCATCCAATAAGTTCATTTGCGTCATTGGATTAACATTTAGGTCATTTCCGTACTCCCAAGGCTTATTCTAGTCCAATTAGGGTTTTTAACTAATCTTGTGCATCCAATAAGTTCATTTGCGTCATTGGATTAACATTTAGGTCATTTCCGTACTCCCAAGGCTTATTCTAGTCCAATTAAGGTTTTTAACCAATCTTGTAACTCCAATAAGTTCATTTGGGTCATTGGATTTACATTTAGGTCATTTTCGTTCTCCGTAGGCTTATTCTAGTCCAATTAAGGTTTTTAACCAATCTTGTGCATCGAATAGGTTTGTTTGTGTCATTGGATTAAGATTTCGGTCATTTTCGTCCTCCATAGGCTTATTGTAGTCCAATTAGGTATTTTAAGCAATCTTGTGCATCCAATAGGTGTCTTTATGTCATTGGATTAACATTTAGGTCATTTTCGTCAACGCTATGCTTATTCGAGTCCAAAATAGGGTTTTTAACCAATCTTGTCGAAAATAGGGTTTTTAACCAATCTTGTCGAAAATAGGGTTTTTAACCAATCTTGTCGAAAATAGGGTTTTTAACCAATCTTGTCGAAAATAGGGTTTTTAACCAATCTTGTCGAAAATAGGGTTTTTAACCAATCTTGTCGAAAATAGGGTTTTTAACCAATCTTGTCGAAAATAGGGTTTTTAACCAATCTTGTCGAAAATAGGGTTTTTAACCAATCTTGTCGAAAATAGGGTTTTTAACCAATCTTGTCGAAAATAGGGTTTTTAACCAATCTTGTCGAAAATAGGGTTTTTAACCAATCTTGTCGAAAATAGGGTTTTTAACCAATCTTGTCGAAAATAGGGTTTTTAACCAATCTTGTCGAAAATAGGGTTTTTAACCAATCTTGTCGAAAATAGGGTTTTTAACCAATCTTGTCGAAAATAGGGTTTTTAACCAATCTTGTCGAAAATAGGGTTTTTAACCAATCTTGTCGAAAATAGGGTTTTTAACCAATCTTGTCGAAAATAGGGTTTTTAACCAATCTTGTCGAAAATAGGGTTTTTAACCAATCTTGTCGAAAATAGGGTTTTTAACCAATCTTGTCGAAAATAGGGTTTTTAACCAATCTTGTCGAAAATAGGGTTTTTAACCAATCTTGTCGAAAATAGGGTTTTTAACCAATCTTGTCGAAAATAGGGTTTTTAACCAATCTTGTCGAAAATAGGGTTTTTAACCAATCTTGTCGAAAATAGGGTTTTTAACCAATCTTGTCGAAAATAGGGTTTTTAACCAATCTTGTCGAAAATAGGGTTTTTAACCAATCTTGTCGAAAATAGGGTTTTTAACCAATCTTGTCGAAAATAGGGTTTTTAACCAATCTTGTCGAAAATAGGGTTTTTAACCAATCTTGTCGAAAATAGGGTTTTTAACCAATCTTGTCGAAAATAGGGTTTTTAACCAATCTTGTCGAAAATAGGGTTTTTAACCAATCTTGTCGAAAATAGGGTTTTTAACCAATCTTGTCGAAAATAGGGTTTTTAACCAATCTTGTCGAAAATAGGGTTTTTAACCAATCTTGTCGAAAATAGGGTTTTTAACCAATCTTGTCGAAAATAGGGTTTTTAACCAATCTTGTCGAAAATAGGGTTTTTAACCAATCTTGTCGAAAATAGGGTTTTTAACCAATCTTGTCGAAAATAGGGTTTTTAACCAATCTTGTCGAAAATAGGGTTTTTAACCAATCTTGTCGAAAATAGGGTTTTTAACCAATCTTGTCGAAAATAGGGTTTTTAACCAATCTTGTCGAAAATAGGGTTTTTAACCAATCTTGTCGAAAATAGGGTTTTTAACCAATCTTGTCGAAAATAGGGTTTTTAACCAATCTTGTCGAAAATAGGGTTTTTAACCAATCTTGTCGAAAATAGGGTTTTTAACCAATCTTGTCGAAAATAGGGTTTTTAACCAATCTTGTCGAAAATAGGGTTTTTAACCAATCTTGTCGAAAATAGGGTTTTTAACCAATCTTGTCGAAAATAGGGTTTTTAACCAATCTTGTCGAAAATAGGGTTTTTAACCAATCTTGTCGAAAATAGGGTTTTTAACCAATCTTGTCGAAAATAGGGTTTTTAACCAATCTTGTCGAAAATAGGGTTTTTAACCAATCTTGTCGAAAATAGGGTTTTTAACCAATCTTGTCGAAAATAGGGTTTTTAACCAATCTTGTCGAAAATAGGGTTTTTAACCAATCTTGTCGAAAATAGGGTTTTTAACCAATCTTGTCGAAAATAGGGTTTTTAACCAATCTTGTCGAAAATAGGGTTTTTAACCAATCTTGTCGAAAATAGGGTTTTTAACCAATCTTGTCGAAAATAGGGTTTTTAACCAATCTTGTCGAAAATAGGGTTTTTAACCAATCTTGTCGAAAATAGGGTTTTTAACCAATCTTGTCGAAAATAGGGTTTTTAACCAATCTTGTCGAAAATAGGGTTTTTAACCAATCTTGTCGAAAATAGGGTTTTTAACCAATCTTGTCGAAAATAGGGTTTTTAACCAATCTTGTCGAAAATAGGGTTTTTAACCAATCTTGTCGAAAATAGGGTTTTTAACCAATCTTGTCGAAAATAGGGTTTTTAACCAATCTTGTCGAAAATAGGGTTTTTAACCAATCTTGTCGAAAATAGGGTTTTTAACCAATCTTGTCGAAAATAGGGTTTTTAACCAATCTTGTCGAAAATAGGGTTTTTAACCAATCTTGTCGAAAATAGGGTTTTTAACCAATCTTGTCGAAAATAGGGTTTTTAACCAATCTTGTCGAAAATAGGGTTTTTAACCAATCTTGTCGAAAATAGGGTTTTTAACCAATCTTGTCGAAAATAGGGTTTTTAACCAATCTTGTCGAAAATAGGGTTTTTAACCAATCTTGTCGAAAATAGGGTTTTTAACCAATCTTGTCGAAAATAGGGTTTTTAACCAATCTTGTCGAAAATAGGGTTTTTAACCAATCTTGTCGAAAATAGGGTTTTTAACCAATCTTGTGCATCCAATAAGTTCATTTGTGTCATTGGATTAACATTTAGGTCATTTTCGCTTCCCTAGGCTTATTCTAGTCCAATTAGGGTTTTTAACTAATCTTGTGCCTCCAATAGGTGTGTTTATATTATTGCATTAACATTTAGGTCATTTTCGTCAACGCTATGCTTATTCGAGTCCAAAATAGGGTTTTTAACCAATCTTGTCGAAAATAGGGTTTTTAACCAATCTTGTGCCTCTAATAAGTTCATTTGTGTCATGGGATTAACATTTAGGTCATTTTTGTACTTCCTCGGCTTATTCTGGTCCAATTATAGTTTTTAACTAATCTTGTTCATCCAGTAGGTTTATTTATGTCATTGGATTAACATTTAAGTGATTTTTTTCCTCCCTAGGCTTATTCTAGTCATATTAGGGTTTTTAACCAATCTTGTGCATTCAATAAGTTCATTTGTGTCATTGGATTAACATTTAGATCAATTTCTTCCTCCATAGGATTATTCTAGTTCAATTAGAGTTTTTAACCAATCTTGTGCATCCAATAAGTTCATTTGTGTCATTGGATTAACATTAAGGTCATTTTCGCCCTCTCTAGGCTAATTCTTGTCCAATTAGGGTTTTTAACAAATCTTGTGCATCCAATAGGTGTGTTTGTGTCATTGGATTAACTTTTAGGTCATTTTCTTCCTCCCTAGGCTTATTCTTATCCAATTAGAGTTTTTAACCAATCTTGTGCATCCAATTAGTTCATTTGGGTCATTGGATTAACATTAAGGTCATTTTCGCCCTCTCTAGGCTAATTCTTGTCCAATTAGGGTTTTTATCAAATCTTGTGCATCCAATAGGTGTGTTTGTGTCATTAGATTAACATTTAGGTCATCTTCGTTCATCCTTGGCTTTTACTTGTCCAATTAGGGTTCTTAACCCATCTTGTGCATCCAATCGGTGTGTTTTTTTCATTGAATTAACATTTAGGTCATTTTCGTCCTCCATAGGCTTATTCTAGTCCAATTTGTGTTATTAACCAATCTTGTGCATCCAATAAGTTCATTTGTGTCATTGTATTAACATTTAGGTCATTTTCGTTCTCCGTAGGCTTATTCTAGTCCAATTAGTGTTTTAACAAATCTTGTGCATTCAATAGGTGTGTTTGTGTCATTGGATTAACATTTAGGTCATTTTCTTCCTCGCTAGGCTTATTCTATTCCAATTAGGGTTTTCAACGAATCTTGTGCATCCAATAAGTTCATTTGTGTCATTGGATTAACATTTAGGTCATTTTCGTCCTCCCTAGACTTATTCTAAACTAATTAGGGTTTTTAATCAATCTTGTGCATCCAATAAGTTCATTTGTGTCATTGGATTAACATTTAGGTCATTTTCGTCCTCCCTAGACTTATTCTAAACTAATTAGGGTTTTTAATCAATCTTGTGCATCCAATAAGTTCATTTGTGTCATTGGATTAACATTTAGGTCATTTTCGTCCTCCCTAGACTTATTCTAAACTAATTAGGGTTTTTAATCAATCTTGTGCATCCAATAAGTTCATTTGTGTCATTGGATTAACATTTAGATCGTTTTCGTCCTCCCTAGGCATATTCTAGTCCAATTAAGGATTTTAACTAATCTTGTGCATCCAATAGGCGTGTTTGTGTCATTGGACTAACATTAAAATCATTTTCGTCCTCCCTAGGATTATTCTAGTCAAACTAGGGTTTTTAACCAATCTTGTGCAACGAATAAGTTCATTTGTGTCATTGGATTAACATTTAGATCATTTTATTCCTCCATAGGCTTATTCTAATCCAATTAGGGTTTTTAACCAATCTTGTGACTCCAATAAGTTCATTTGGGCCATTGGATTAACATTTAGGTCATTTCCGTACTCCGAAGGCTTATTCTAGTCCAAATAGGGTTTTTAACAAATCTTGTGCATAGAATAGGTGTGTTTGTGTCATTGGATTAATATTTAAATCATTTTCGTCCTCCATAGGCTTATTGTAGTCCAATTAGGTATTTTAACCAATCTTGTGAATTCAGTAAGTTCATTTGTATGTATCATTGGATTAACATTTAGGTCATATTCGTACTCCCAAGGCTGATTCTAGTCTAATTAGGGTTTTTAACCAATCTTGTGCATCCAATAAGTTCATTTGTGTCATTGGATTAACATTTAGATCATTTTATTCCTCCATAGGCTTATTCTAATCCAATTAGGGTTTTTAACCAATCTTGTGCATCCAATAAGTTCATTTGTGTCATTGGATTAACATTTATTTCATTTTGATACTCGCAAGGCTTTTTCTAGTCCAATTAGGGTTTTTAACTAATCTTGTGCATCCAATAAGTGTGTTTGTATTATCGAATTAACATTTAGGTCATTTTCGTCGTCGCTATGCTTATTCTAGTCGAAAATAGGGTTTTTAACGAATCTTGTGCATCCAATTAGTTCATTTGTGTCATTGGATTAACATTTAGGTCATTTTCGTACTCCCAAGGTTTATTCTAGTCCAATTACGGTTTTTAACCAATCTTGTGACTCCAATAAGTTCATTTGGGCCATTGGATTAACATTTAGGTCATTTCCGTACTCCGAAGGCTTATTCTAGTCCAATTAGGGTTTATAACCATCTTGTGCATCGAATAGGTGTGTTTGTGTCATTTGATTAACATTTAGGTCATTTTCGTCTTCCATAGGCTTATTGTAGTCCAATTAGGGTTTTTAACCAATCTTGTGCATCCAATAAGTTCATTTGACTGATTCGATTAACATTTAGATCGTTTTCGTCCTCCCTAGGCTTATTCTGATCCAATTAGGGTTTTTTACCAATCTTGTGACTCCAATAAGTTCGCTTGGGTCATTGGATTAACATTTAGGTCATTTCCGTACTCCCAAGGCTTATTCTAGTCCAATTAGGCGTTTTAATTAATCATGTGCATCCAATAGGCGTGTTTATATTGTTGGATTAACATTTAGGTCATTTTGATCTACCCAAGGCTTATTCTAATTCAAATATGGTTTTTAACCAATCTTGTGTATCCAATAAGTTCATTTGTGTCATTGGATTAACATTTAGGTCATTTTCGTACTGCCGAGGCTTATTGTAGTCCAATTAATGTTTTTAACCAAGCTTGTGCATCCAATAAGTTCATTTGTGTCATTCGATTTACATTTAGGTCATTTTCGTCTTCCCTAGGCTTATTCTAGTCCAATTAGGGTTTTTAACCAATCTTGTGCATCCAATAAGTTCATTTGTGTCATTGGATTAACATTAAGGTCATTTTCGTCCTCCCTAGGCTTATTCTAGTCCAATTAGGGTTTTTAACCAATCTAGTGCATCGAATAGGTGTGTTTATGTCATTGGATTAACATTTAGGTCATTTTCGTCTTCCATAGGCTTATTGTAGACCAATTAGGATTTTTAACCAATCTTGTACATCCAATAAGTTCATTTGTGTCATTGGATTAACATTTAGATCGTTTTCGTCCTCCTTAGGCTTGTTCTAGTCTAATTAGGGATTTTAACTAATCTTGTGCATCCAATAGGTGTGTTTGTGTCATTGGATTAACATTAAAGTCATTTTCGTCCTCCCTGTGCTTATTCTAGTCAAATTAGGGTTTTTAACCAATCTTGTACATCCAATAAGTTCATTTGTGTCATTGGATTAACATATAGATCGTTTTCGTCCTCCCTAGGCTTATTCTAGTATAATTAGGGATTTTAACTAATCTTGTGCATCCAATAGGTGTGTTTTTGTCATTGAATTAACATTTAGGTCATTTTCGTCCTCCATTGGCTTATTCTAGTCTAATTTGTGTTATTAACCAATCTTGTGCATCCAATAAGTTCATTTGTGTCATTGGATTAACATTTAGGTCATTTCCGTTCTCCCTAGGTTTATTCTAGTCCAATTAGGGTTTTTAACCAATCTTGTGCATCCAATAAGTTCATTTGTGTCATTGGATTAACATTTAGGTCATTTCCGTTCTCCCTAGGTTTATTCTATTAAAATTCGGGTTTTTAACCGATCTTTTGCATCCAAAAAGTTCATTTGTATCATTGGATTAACATTTAGGTCATTTCCGTACTCCCAAGGCTTATTCTAGTACAATAAGGGTTTTTAACCAATCTTGTGCATCAAATAAGTTCATTTGTGTCATTGGATTAACATTTAGGTCATTTTCGTCCTCCATAGGCTTATTGTAGTCCAATTAGGGTTTTTAACCAATCTTCTGCATACAATAAGTTCATTTGTGTCATTGGATTAACATTTAGGTCATTTTCGTCCTCCGTAGGCTTATTCTAGTCCGATTAGGGTTTTTAATCATCTTGTGCATCGAATAGGTGCGTTTGTGTCATTTGTTTAACTTTTAGGTCATTTTCGTCCTCCATAGGCTTATTGTAATCCAATTAGGGTTTTTAACCAATCTTCTGCATCCAATAAGTTCATTTGTGTCATTAGATTAACATTTAGATCGTTTTCTTCCTTCCTAGGTTTATTCTAGTCCAATTAGGGATTTTAACTAATCTTGTGCATCCAATAAGTTCATTTGTGTCATTGGATTAACATTTAGGTCATTTTCGTCCTCCATAGGCTTATTGTAATCCAATTAGGGTTTTTAACCAATCTTGTGTATCCAATAAGTTCATTTGTGTCATTGGATTAACATTTAGGTCATTTTCGTCCTCCATAGGCTTATTGTAATCCAATTAGGGTTTTTAACCAATCTTCTGCATCCAATAAGTTCATTTGTGTCATTAGATTAACATTTAGATCGTTTTCTTCCTTCCTAGGTTTATTCTAGTCCAATTAGGGATTTTAACTAATCTTGTGCATCGAATAGGTGTGTTTGAGTCATTTGATTAACATTTAGGTCATTTTCGTCCTCCATAGACTTATTGTAGTCCAATTAGGGTTTTTAACTAATCTTGTGCATCCAATAAGTTCATTTGTGTCATTGGATTAACATTTAGGTCATTTTCGTCCTCCATAGACTTATTGTAGTCCAATTAGGGTTTTTAACTAATCTTGTGCATCCAATAAGTTCATTTGTGTCATTGGATTAACATTTAGATAATTTTCTTCCTCGAAAGGCTTATTCTAATCCAATTAGGGTTTTTAACAAATCTTGTGACTCCAATAAGTTCATTTGGGTCATTGGATTAACACTTAGGTCATTTCGTACTCCCAAGGCTTATTCTAGTCCAATTTGGGTTTTTAACTAATCTTGTGACTCCAATAAGTTCATTTGGGTCATTGGATTAACATTTAGGTCATTTCGTACTCCCAAGGCTTATTCTAGTCCAATTTGGGTTTTTAACCAATCTTGTGCATCGAATAGGTGTGTTTGTGTCATTGGAATAACATTTAGGTCATTTTCGTCCTCCATAAGCTTATTGGAGTCCAATTAGGGTTTTTTTTACCAATCTTGTGCATCGAATAAGTTCATTTTTTTACCAATCATGTGCATCCAATAAGTTCATTTGTGTCATTGGATTATCGTTTAGGTCATTTTCGTCCTACATAGGCTTATTCTAGTCCAATTAGGGTTTTTAACCAATCTTATGCATCAAATAAGTTCATTTTTGTCATTGGATAAATATTTTTGTCATTTTCGTCATCCCTAGGTACATTCTAGTACAATTAGAGTTTTTAACCATGCTTGTGCATCTAATTAGTTCATTTGTGTCATTGGATTAAAATTTAGGTCATTTTCTTCGGCCTAGGTTTATTTTAGTCGAATTAGGGTTTTTAACTAATCTGGTCTATCCAACAGGTGTGTTTGTGTCATTGGATTAACATTTAGGTCATTTTCGTCCTCCCTAGGCTTATTCTAGTCCAATTCGGGTTTTTAACCAATCTTTTGCATCCAATAAGTTCATTTGTGTCATTGGATTAACATTCAGGTCATTTACGTCATCCCTAGGCTTATTCTAGTCCAATTAGGGTTTTTAACAATTCTTGTGCATCCAATAGGTGTGTTTGAATCATAGGATTAATATTTAGGTCATTTTCGTCGTCGCTATGCTTATTCTAGTCCAATTTGGGTTTTTAACCAATCTTGTGTATCCAATGAGTTCATTTGTGTCATTGGATTAACATTTAGGTCATTTTCGTCCTCCCTAGGCTTATTCTAGTCCAATTAGGGTTTTTAACAAATCATGTGCATCCAATAGGTGTGTTTGTGTCATGGATTAACATTTAGCTAATTTTCGTCCTCCTTAGGCATATTCTAGTCCAATTAGGGGTTTTAACCAATCTTGTGCATCTAATAAGTTTATTTGTGTCACTGGATTATGATTTCGGTCATTTTCTTCCTCCCGAGGCTTATTCTTGTCCAATTAGGGTTTTTAACATATCATGTGTATCCATTAGGTGTGTTTCTGTCATTGGATTAACATTTAGGTCATTTTCGTCCTCCGTAGGCTCATTCTAGTCCAATTAGGGTTTTTAACCAATCTTGTGTATCCAATGAGTTCATTTGTGTCATTGGATTAACGTTTAGGTCATTTTCGTACTACCTAGGCTTATTCTAGTCCAATTAGGGTTTTTAACCAATCTTGGGCATCCAATAAGTTCATTTGTGTTATTGGATAAACATTTAGGTCATTTCCGTACTACCAAGGCTTATTCTAGTCCAATTAGGGTATTTAACCAATCTTGTGCATCGAATAGGTTTGTTTGTGTCATTGGATTAACATTTAGGTCATTTTCGTCCTCCATCGGCTTATTGTAGTCCAATTAGGGTTTTTAACCAATCTTGTGTATCCAATGAGTTCATTTGTGTCATTGGATTAACATTTAGGTCATTTTCGTCCTCCATAGGCTTATTGTAGTCCAATTAGGGTTTTTAACCAATCTTGTGCATCCAATAAGTTCATTTGAATCATTGGATTATCATTTAGATCATTTTCGTTCTCCCTCGGTTTATTCTAGTCCAATTACGGATTTTAACTAGTTTTGTGCATCAAATAGGTGTATTTGTGTCATTTGATTAACATTTAGGTCATTTTCGTCCTCCATAGGCTTATTGTAGTCCAATTAGGGTTTTTAACCAATCTTGTGCATCCAATAAGTTCATTTGTGTCATTGGATTAACATTTAGATCGTTTTC
>NC_021165.2:49811787-49857973 GCF_000331145.2 Cicer arietinum
GTTTGTGTCATTGGATTAACATTAAAGTCATTTTTATCCTCCCTAGGAATATTCTAGTCAATTTAGGGTTTTTAACCAATCTTGTGCATGCAATAAGTTCATTTGTGTCATTGGATTAACATTTAGATCATTTTCTTCCTCCATAGGCTTATTCTACTCCAATTAGGGTTTTTAACCAATCTTGTGACTCCAATAAGTTCATTTGTGTCATTCGATTAATATTTAGGTCATTTGCGTACTCCCAAGGCTTATTCTAGTCCAATTAGGGTTTTTAACCAATCTTGTGCATCCAATAAGTTCATTTGTGTCATTGGATTTACATTTAGGTCATTTTCGTCTTCCCTAGGCTTATTCTAGTCTAATTAGGGTTTGTAACCAATCTTGTGCATCGAATAGGTGTGTTTGTGTCATTGGATTAACATTTAGGTCATTTTCGTCTTCCATAGGCTTATTGTAGTCCAATTAGGGTTTTTAACCAATCTTGTACATCCAATAAGTTCATTTGTGTCATTGGATTTACATTTAGGTCATTTTCGTCTTCCATAGGCTTATTGAAGTCCAATCAGGGTTTTTAACCAATCTTGTACATCCAATAAGTTCATTTGTGTCATTGGATTTACATTTAGGTCATTTTCGTCTTCCATAGGCTTATTGTAGTCCAATTAGGGTTTTTAACCAATCTTGTACATCCAATAAGTTCATTTGTGTCATTGGATTAACATTTAGATCGTTTTTGTCCTCCATAGGCTTGTTCTAGTCAAATTAGGGATTTTAACTAATCTTGTGCATCCAATAGGTGTGTTTGTGTCATTGGATTAACATTAAAGTCATTTTCGTCCTCCTTGTGATTATTCTAGTCAAATTAGAGTTTTTAACCAATCTTGTTCATCCAATATGTTCATTTGTGTCATTGGATTAACATTTAAATCGTTTCGTCCTCCCTAAGCTTATTCTAGTCTAATTAGGGATTTTAACTAATCTTGTGCATCCAATATGTGTGTTTTTTTCATTGAATAACATTTAGGTCATTTTCGTCCTCCCTAGGCTTATTCTAGTCCAATTTGTGTTATTAACCAGTCTTGTGCATCCAATATGTTCATTTGTGTCATTGGATTAACATTTAGGTCATTTCCGTACTCCAAAGGCTTATTCTAGTCCAATTAGGGGTTTTAACCAATCTTGTGCATCCAATAAGTTCATTTGTGTCATTGGATGAACATTTAGGTCATTTTCGTCCTCCCTAGGATTATTCTTGTCCAATTAGGGTTTATAACTAATCTTGTGCATCCAATAAGTTCATTTGTGTCATTGGATGAACATTTAGGTCATTTTCGTCCTCCCTAGGATTATTCTTGTCCAATTAGGGTTTATAACTAATCTTGTGCATCCAATATGTTCATTTGTGTCATTGGATTAACATTTAGGTCATTTCCGTACTCCAAAGGCTTATTCTAGTCCAATTTGGGTTTTTAACCAATCTTGTGCATAGAATAGGTGTGTTTGTGTCATTGGATTAACATTTAGGTCATTTTCTTCCTCCCTAGGCTTATTCAATTCCAATTCGGGTTTTTAACCAATCATTTGCATCCAATAAGTTCATTTGTATCATTGGATTAACATTTTGGTCATTTTCGTACTCCCAAGGTTTATTCTAGTACAATTAGGGTTTTTAACCAATCTTGTGCATCCAATAAGTTCATTTGTGTCATTGGATTAACACTTAGGTCATTTTCATCCTCCATAGGCTTATTTTAGTCCAATTAGGGTTTTTACCCAATCTTGTGCATCCAATAAGTTCATTTGTGTCATTGGATTAACATTTAAGTCATTTTCGTCCTCCATAGGCTTATTGTAGTCCAATTCGGGTTTTTAACCAATCTTGTGCATCCAATAAGTTCATTTCTGTCATTGGATTATCATTTAGGTCATTTTCGTCCTCCATAGGCTTATTGTAGTCCAATTCGGGTTTTTAACCAATCTTGTGCATCCAATAAGTTCATTTGTGTCATTAGATTAACATTTAGTTCCTTTTCGTCCTCCCTAGGTTTATTCTATTCCAGTTAGGGATTTTTACTAATCTTGTGCAACGAATAGGTGTGTTTGTGTCATTTGATTAACATTTAGGTTAGTTTCGTCCTCCATAGAGTTATTGTAGTCCAATTTGGGTTTTTAACCAATCTTGTGCATCCAATAAGTTCATTTGTGTCGTTGGATTAACATTTAGATCGTTTTTGTCCTCCCTAGGCTTATTCTAGTCCAATAAGGGATTTTAACTAATCTTGTGCATCCAATAGGTTTGTATGTGTCATTGGACTAACATTAAAGTCATTTTCGTCCTCCCTAGGATTATTCTAGACAAATTAGGGTTTTTAACCAATCTTGTGCATCCAATAAGTTCATTTGTGTCATTGGATTAACATTTAGGTCATTTTCGTCCTCCCTAGGCTTGTTCTTGTCCAATTAGGGTTTTTAACCAATCTTGTGACTCCAATAAGTTCATTTGGGTCATTGGTTTAACATATAGGTCATTTTCGTACTCTCAAGGCTTATTCTAGTCCAATTAGGGTTTTTAACCAATCTTGTGCATCGAATAGGTGTGTTTGTGGCATTGGATTAACATTAAAGTCATTTTCGTCCTCCCTAGGCTTATTCTTGTCCAAATAGGGTTTTTAACCAATCTTGTCCATAGAATCGGTGTGTTTGTGTCATTGGATTAACATTAAAGTCATTTTCGTCCTCCCTAGGCTTATTCTTGTCCAAATAGGGTTTTTAACCAATCTTGTCCATAGAATCGGTGTGTTTGTGTCATTGGATTAACATTAAAGTCATTTTCGTCCTCCCTAGGCTTATTCTTGTCCAAATAGGGTTTTTAACCAATCTTGTCCATAGAATCGGTGTGTTTGTGTCATTGGATTAACATTTAGATCATTTTCTTCCTCCATAGGCTTATTCTAATCCAATTAGGGTTTTTAACCAATCTTGTGCATCGAATAGGTGTGTTTGTGGCATTGGATTAACATTTAAGTCATTTTCGTCCTCCATAGACTTATTGTAGTCCAATTAGGTTTTTTAACCAATCTTGTGAATTCAATAAGTTCATTTGTATCATTGGATTAACATGTAGGTCATTTTCGTACTCCCAAGGCTTAGTCTAGTCCAATTGGGGTTTTTAACCAATCTTGTGCATCCAATAAGTTCATTTGTGTCATTGGATGAACATTTAGGTCATTTTCGTCCTCCCTAGGCTTATTCTTGTCCAATTAGGGTTTTTAGCCTATCTTGTGTATCCAAGAAGTTCATTTGTATCATTGGATTAACATTTTGGTCATTTTCGACATCCCTAGACTTATTCTTGTCCAATTAGGGTTTTTAGCCTATCTTGTGTATCCAAGAAGTTCATTTGTATCATTGGATTAACATGTAGGTCATTTTCGTCCTCCCTAGGCTTATTCTTTTCCAATAAGGGTTTTTAACCAATCTTGTGCATCCAATAAGTTCATTTGTGTCATTGGATTAACATTAAAGTCCAATTAGGGTTTTTAACTAATCTTGAGCATCCAATAGGTGTGTTTGTATTATTGAATTAACATTTAGGTCATTATCGTCGTCGCTATGCTTATTCTGTTTGAAAATAGGGTTTTTAACGAATCTTGTGCATCCAATTAGTTCATTTGTGTCATTGGATTAACATTTGGTCATTTTCGTACTCCCAAGGCTTATTCTAGTCCAATTAGGGTTTTTAACCAATCTTGTGCATCCATTTAGTTCATTTGTGTCATTGGATTAGCATTTAGGTCATTTTGGTCCTCCGTAGGCTTATTCTAGTCCAATTAGGGTTTTTAACCATCTGGTGCATCGAATAGGTGTGTTTGTGTCATTTGATTAACATTTAGGTCATTTTCGTCCCCCATAGGCATATTGTAGTCCAATTAGGGTTTTTAACCAATCTTGTGCATCCAATAAGTTCATTTGTGTCATTGGATTAACATTTAGATCATTTTCTTCCTCCATAGGCTTATTCTAATCCAATTAGGGTTTTTAACCAATCTTGTGCATCCAATAAGTTCATTTGTGTCATTGGATTAACATTTAGATCATTTTCTTCCTCCATAGGCTTATTCTAATCCAATTAGGGTTTTTAACCAATCTTGTGCATCCAATAAGTTCATTTGTGTCATTGGATTAACATTTAGATCATTTTCTTCCTCCATAGGCTTATTCTAATCCAATTAGGGTTTTTAACCAATCTTGTGCATCCAATAAGTTCATTTGTGTCATTAGATTAACATTTAGATCGTTTTCGTCCTCCCTAGGCTTATTAATTAGGGATTTTAACTAATCTTGTGCATCCAATAGGTGTGTTTGTGTCATTGGATTAACATTTAGGTCATTTTCGTCCTCCCTAGGGTTATTCTTGTCCAATTAGGGTTTTTAACCAATCTTGTGCATGCAATAAGTTCATTTGTGTCATTGGATTAATATTTAGGTCATTTTCGTCCTCCCTAGGGTTATTCTTGTCCAATTAGGGTTTTTAACCAATCTTGTGCATGCAATAAGTTCATTTGTGTCATTAGATTAACATTTAGATCGTTTTCGTCCTCCCTAGGCTTATTAATTAGGGATTTTAACTAATCTTGTGCATCCAATAGGTGTGTTTGTGTCATTGGATTAACATTAAAGTCATTTTTATCCTCCCTAGGAATATTCTAGTCAATTTAGGGTTTTTAACCAATCTTGTGCATGCAATAAGTTCATTTGTGTCATTGGATTAACATTTAGATCATTTTCTTCCTCCATAGGCTTATTCTAATCCAATTAGGGTTTTTAACCAATCTTGTGACTCCAATAAGTTCATTTGGGTCATTGGATTAACATTTCGGTCATTTCCATACTCCCAAGGCTTATTGTAGTCCAATTAGGGTTTTTAACCAATCTTGTGCATCGAATAGATGTGTTTGTGTCATTGGATTAACATTTAGGTCATTTTCGTCATCCATTGGCTTATTGTAGTCCAATTAGGTATTTTAACCAATCCTCTGAATTCATAAGTTCATTTGTGTCATCGGATTAACATTTAGGTCATTTTCCTACTCCCTAGGTACATTCTAGTCCAATTAGAGTTTTTAACTAATCTTGTGCATCAAATAAGTTCATTTGTGTCATTGGATTAACATTTAGATCATTTTCGTCCTCCCTACACATATTTTAGTCCAATTAGTGTTTTTAACGAATCTTGTGCCTCCAATAAATTCATTTGTGTCCTTGGATTAACATTTAGGTCATTTTTCTACTCCCTCGTCTTATTCTAGTCCAATTAGGGTTTTTAACTAATCTTGTTCATCCAATAGGTTTGTTTATGTCATTGAATTAACATTTAAGTGATTTTCTTCCTCCCTAGGCTTATTCTAGTCAAATTAGGGTTCATAACCAATCTTGTACATTCAATAAGTTCATTTGTGTCATTGGATTAACATTTAGATCATTTTCGTCCTCCATAGGATTATTCTAGTTCAATTAGAGTTTTTAACCAATCTTGTGCACCCAATAAGGTCATTTGTGTCATTGGATTAATATTTAGGTCATTTTTGTCCTCTGTAGGTCTATTCTAGTCGAATTAGGGTTTTTGAGCAATCTTGTGCATCCAATAGGAGTGTTTGAGGCATTGGATTAACATTTAGGTCATTTTCTTCCTCCCTAGGCTTATTCTTATCCAATAAGGGTTTTTAACCAATCTTATGCATCTGATAGGTGTGTTTGTGTCATTGGTTAAACATTTAGGTCACTTTCGTCCTCGATAGGCTTATTATAGTCAAATTAGGGTTTTTAACAAATCTTGTGCATCCAATAAGTTCATTTGTGTCATTGGATAAACATTTAGGTCATTTTCCTACTCCCTAGGTACATTATAGTCCAATTAGAGTTTTTAACCAATCTTATGCATCCAATTAGTTCATTTGTGTCATTGGATTTACATTTAGGTCCTTTTCTTCCGCCCAAGGCTTATTCTTGTCGAATTAGGATTTTTAACCAATCTTGTCCATCCCAAAGGTGTTTTTGTGTCATTGGATAAACATTTAGGTCATTTTCGTTTTCCCTAGGCTTATTCTAGTCCAATTAGAGTTTTTAACCAATCTTGTGCATCCAATAAATTCATTTGTGTCATTGGATTAACATTTAGGCAATTTTCGTCCTCCATTGGCTTTATCTAGTCCAATTAGGGTTTTTAACTAATCTCGTGCATCCAATAGATGTATTTGTATCATTGGATTAACATTTAGGTCATTTTCGTCGTCGCTAAGCTTATTTTAGTTCAATTTGAGTTTTTACCCAATCTTGTGAATCCAATAAGTTCATTTATGTCAATGGATTCTCATTTCGGTCATTGTTGTCCTCTTGTGGCTTATTCTTGTGCAATTATAGTTTTTAACAAATCATGTGCATCCAATAGGTGTGTTTGTGTCATTGGATTAACATTTAGGTCATTTTCGTCCTCCGTAGGTCTATTCTAGTCCAATTAGGGTTTTTAACCAATCTTGTGCATCCAATAACTTCATTTGTGTCATTGGATTAACATTTTGGTCATTTTCTTCCTCTGTAGGTTTATTCTAGTCCAATTAGAGTGTTTAACCAATCTTGTGCATCCAATAAGTTCATTTGTTTCATTGGATTAACATTTAGGTCATTTTCGTCCTCCCTAGACTTATTCTTGTCGAATTAGGGTTTCTAATTAATCTTGTGCATCCAATAGGTGTGTTTGTGTCATTGGATTAACATTTAGGTCATCTTGGTCCCCCCTTGGCTTTTACTCGTCCAGTTAGGGTTTTTAACCAATCTTGTGCATCCAATAGGTGTGTTTTTGTCGTTGAATTAACATTTAGGTCATTTTCGTCCTCCCTAGGCTTATTCTAGTCCAATTTGTGTTATTAACCTATCCTTTGCATCCAATAAGTTCATTTGTGTCATTGGATTAACATTTAGGTCATTTCCCTTCTCCCTAAGGTTATTCTATTCCAATTAGGGATTTTAACAAATCTTGTGCATCCAAATGGTGTGTTTGTGTCATTTGATTCACATTTAGGTCATTTTCTTCCTCCCTAGGCTTATTCTATTTCAATTAAGGTTTTTAACCAATCTTGTGCATCCAATAAGTTCATTTGTGTCATTGGATTAACATTTAGGTCATTTTCGTACTTCAACTCTTATTCTAGTCGAATTAGGGTTTTTAACCAATCTTGTGCATCCAACAAGTTCATTTATGTCATTGGATTTACATTTAGGTCATTTTCGTCCTCCCTAGGCTTATTCTAATCCAATTATGGGTTTTAATCAATCTTGTGCATCCAATAAGTTCATTTATGTCATTGGATTAATATTTTGGTCATTTTCTTCTTCCTTAAGCTTTTTCTTGTCGAATTAGGGATTTTAACCAATCTTGTCCATCCAACAGGTGTGTTTGTGTCTTTCGATTAACATTTAAGTGATTTTCGTCCTCCCTAGGCTTACTCCAGTCAAATTAGGGATTTTAACCAATCTTATGCATTCAATAAGTTCATTTGTGTCATTGGATGAACATTTAGATCATTTTCATCCTCCATAGGCTTATACTAGTTCAATTAGAGTTTTTAACCAATCTTGTGCATCCAATAAGTTCATTTGTGTCATTGGATGAACATTTAGATCTTTTTCATCCTCCATAGGCTTATACTAGTTCAATTAGAGTTTTTAACCAATCTTGTGCATCCAATAAGTTCATTTGTGTCATTGGATGAACATTTAGATCATTTTCATCCTCCATAGGCTTATACTAGTTCAATTAGAGTTTTTAACCAATCTTGTGCATCCAATAAGTTCATTTGTGTCATTGGATTATCATGTAGATCATTTTCGTCCAACCAATGCTTATTCTTTATCAATTAGGGTTTTTAACAAATCCTGTGCATCCAATAGGTGTGTTTGTGTCATTGAAGTAACATTTAGGTCATTTTTGTCCTCGCTAGGCTTATTCTAATCCAAATAGGGTTTTTAACCAATCTTGTGCATCCAACAAGTTCATTTGTGTCATTGGATTAACATTTAGGTCATTTTCGTACTCCCAATGCTTATTCTAGTCCAATTAGGGTTTTAAACCAATGTTGTGCATCCAATAAGTTCATTTGTGTCATTGGATTAACATTTAGGTCATTTTGATACTCCCAAGGCTTATTCTAGTCAAACTAGGGTTTTTAACTAATCTTGTGCATCCAATAGGTGTGTTTGTATTATTGAATTAACAATTAGGTCATTTTCGCCGTTGCTATGCTTATTCTAGTCGAAAATAGGGTTTTTAACCAATCTTGTGCATCCAATAAGTTCATTTGTGTCGTTGGATTAACATTTAGGTTATTTTCGTCTTTCCTAGGTGTATTCTTGTCCAAATAGGGTTTTTAACCAATCATGTGCATCCAATAAGTTCATTTGTGTCATTGGATTATCGTTTAAGTCATTTTCGTCCTACATAGGCTTATTCTAGTCCAATTAGGGTTTTTAACCAATCTTGTGCATCAAATAAGTTCATTTTTGTCATTGGATAAAAATTTAGGTCATTTTCGTCATCCCTAGGTACATTCTAGTACAATTAGAGTTTTTAACCATGCTTGTGCATCTAATTAGTTCATTTGTGTCATTGGATTAAAATTTAGGTCATTTTCTTCTGCCTAGGTTTATTTTAGTTGAATTAGGGTTTTTAACTAATCTGGTCTATCCAACAGGTGTGTTTGTGTCATTGGATTAACATTTAGGTCATTTTTGTCCTCCCTAGGCTTATTCTAGTCCAATTCGGGTTTTTAACCAATCTTTTGCATCCAATAAGTTCATTTGTGTCATTGGATTAACATTCAGGTTATTTACGTCATCCCTAGGCTTATTCTAGTAAAATTAGGGTTTTTAACAATTCTTGTGCATCCAATAGGTGTGTTTGAATCATTGGATTAACATTTAGGTCATTTTCGTCGTCGCTATGCTTATTCTAGTCCAATTTGGGTTTTTAGTTAATCTTGTGAATTCAATAAGTTCATTTGTGTCACTAGATTATCATTTCGGTCATTTTCGTCCTCCAGAGGCTTATTCTTTTCCAATTAGGGTTTTTAACAAATCATGTGCATCCAATAGGTGTGTTTGTGTCATGGATTAACATTTAGGTAATTTTCGTCCTCCTTAGGCATATTCTAGTCCAATTAGGGTTTTTAACCAATCTTGTGCATCTAATAAGTTTATTTATGTCACTGGATTATGATTTCGGTCATTTTCGTCCTCCCGAGGCTTATTCTTGTCCAATTAGGGTTTTTAACATATCATGTGTATCCATTAGGTGTGTTTCTGTCATTGGAATAACATTTAGGTCATTTTCGTCCTCCGTAGGCTCATTCTAGTCCAATTAGGGTTTTTAACCAATCTTGGGCATCCAATAAGTTCATTTGTGTTATTGGAATAACATTTAGGTCATTTTCGTCCTCCGTAGGCTCATTCTAGTCCAATTAGGGTTTTTAACCAATCTTGGGCATCCAATAAGTTCATTTGTGTCATTGGATAAACGTTTAGGTCATTTCCCTACTACCAAGGCTTATTCTAGTCCAATTAGGGTATTTAACCAATCTTGTGCATCGAATAGGTGTGTTTGTGTCATTTGATTAACATTTAAGTCATTTTCGTCCTCCATCGGCTTATTGTAGTCCAATTAGGGTTTTTAACTAATCTTGTGCATCGAATAGGTGTGTTTGTGTCATTTGATTAACATTTAAGTCATTTTCGTCCTCCATAGGCTTATTGTAGTCCAATTAGGGTTTTTACTTAATCTTGTGCATCCAATAAGTTCATTTGTATCATTGGATTATCATTTAGATCGTTTTCGTTCTCCCTCGGTTTATTCTAGTCCAATTACGGATTTTAACTAGTCTTGTGCATCAAATAGGTGTATTTGTGTCATTTGATTAACATTTAGGTCATTTTCGTCCTCCTTAGGCTTACTGTAGTCCAATTAGGGTTTTTAACCAATCTTGTGCATCCAATAAGTTGATTTGTGTCATTGGATTAACATTTAGATCGTTTTCGTCCTCCCTAGGCTTATTCTAGTCCAACTAGGGATTTTAACTAATCATGTGCATCCAATAGGTGCGTTTGTGTCATTGGATTAACATTAAAGTCATTTTCGTCCTCCCTAGGATTATTCTAGTCAAATTAGGGTTTCTAACCAATCTTGTGCATCCAGTAAGTTCATTTGTGTCATTGGATTAACATTTAGATCATTTTCTTCCTCCATAGGCTTATTCTAATCCAATTAGGGTTTTTAACCAATCTTGTGAATCCAATAAGTTCATTTGTGTCATTCGATTAATATTTAGGTCATTTGCGTACTCCCAAGGCTTATTCTAGTCCAATTAGGGTTTTTAACCAATCTTGTGCATCGAATAGGTATGCTTGTGTCATTGGATTTACATTTAGGCCATTTTCTTCCTCCATAGGCTTATTGTAGTCCAATAGGGTTTTTAACCAATCTTGTGCATCCAATAAGTTCATTAGTGTCATTGGATTAACATTTAGGTCATTTTCGTCCTCCCTAGGCTTATTCTAATCCAATTAGGGTTTTAAAAAAATCTTGTGCATCGAATAGGTGTGTTTGCGTCATTGGATTAACATTTAGGTCATTTTCTTCCTCCCTAGGCTTATTCTAATCCAATTCGGGTTTTTAATCAATCTTATGCATCCAATAAGTTCATTTATGTCATTGGATTAATATTTAGGTCATTTTGATACTCCCAAGGGTTATTCTAGTCCAATTAGGGTTTTTAACTAGTCTTGTGCATCCAATAGGCGCGTTTGTGTCATTGGATTAACATTAAAGTCATTTTCGTCCTCCCTAGGATTATTCTAGTCAAATTAGGCTTTTTAACCAATCTTGTGCATCCAATAAGTTCATTTGTGTCTTTGGATTAACATTTAGATAATTTTCTTCCTCCATAATCTTATTCTAATCCAATTTGGGTTTTTAACCAATCTTGTGACTCCAATAAGTTCATATGGGTCATTGGATTAAAATTTATGCCATTTCCCTACTCCCATTGCCTATTCTAGTCCAATTAGGGTTTTTAACCAATCTTGTGCATCGAATAGGTGTGTTTATGTCATTGGATTAACATTTATGTCATTTTCGTCCTCGATAGGCTTTTTGTAGTCCAGTTAGGGTTTTTAACCAATCTTGTGCATCCAAAAAGTTCATTTGTGTAATTGGATTAACATTTAGGTCATTTTCGTCTAGGCTTATTCTAGTCCAATTAGGGTTTTTAACCAATCTTGTGCATCCAAAAAGTTCATTTGTGTAATTGGATTAACATTTAGGTCATTTTCGTCCTACCTAGGCTTATTCTAATCAAATTAGGGTTTTTAACAAATCTTGTGCATCGAATAGGTGTGTTTGTGTTATTGGATTAACACTTAGGTCAATTTCTTCCTCCCTAGGATTAAGCTAATCAAATTCGGGTTTTTAACCAATCTTGTGCATCCAATAAGTTCATTTATGTCATTGGATAAACATTTAGGTCATTTTCGTCTTCCCAAGGCTTATTCTTGTCCAATTAGGGTTTTTAACCAATCTTGTGCATCCAATAAGTTCATTTATGTCATTGGATAAACATTTAGGTCATTTTGATACTCCCAAGGCATATTCTAGTCCAATTAGGGTTTTTAACTAATCTTGTGCATCCAATAGGTGTGTTTGTATTATTGAATTAACAATTAGGTCATTTTCGTCGTTGCTATGCTTATTCTAGTCGAAAATAGGGTTTTTAAGCAATCTTGTGCATCCAATAATGTCATTTGTGTCATTGGATTAACATTAAGGTCATTTTCGTCTTCCCTAGACTTATTCTAGTCCAATTAGGATTTTTAACCGATCTTGTGCATCAAATAAGTTCATTTGTGTCATTGGATTAACATTTAAGTCATTTTCGTCCTCTATAGGCTTATTCTAGTCCAATTTGGGTTTTTAACTAATCTTGTCCATCGAATAGGTGTGTTTGTGTCATTTTATTAACATTTAGGTCATTTTCGTCCTCCATAGGCTTATTGTAGTCCAATTAGGGTTTTTAACCAATCTTGTGCATGCAGTAAATTGATTTGTGTCATTGGATTAACATTTGGATCGTTTTCGTCCTCCCTAGGCTTATTCTAGTCCAACTAGGGATTTTAACTAATCTTGTGCATCCAATAGGTGCGTTTGTGTCATTGGATTAACATTAAAGTCATTTTCGTCCTCCCTAGGATTATTCTAGTCAAATTAGGGTTTTAACCAATCTTTGCATCCAATAAGTTCATTTGTGTCATTGGATTAACATTTAGATTATTTTCTTCCTCCATAGGCTTATTCTCATCCAATTGGGGTTTTTAACCAATCTTGTGACTCCAATAAGTTCATTTGGGTCATTGGATTAACATATATGCCATTTCCGTACTATCAAGGCTTATTCTAGTCCAATTAGGGTTTTTAACCAATCTTGTGCATCGAATAGGTATGTTTGTGTCATTGGATTAACATTTATGTAATTTTCGTCCTCCTTGGCTTATTGTAGTCCAATTAGGGTTTTTAACCAATGTTGTGCATCCAATAAGTTCATTTGTGTCATTGGATTAACATTTAGGTCATTTTCGTCCTCCCTAGGCTTATTCTTTTCCAATTAGACTTTTTAACAAATCTTGTGCATCGAATAGGTGTGTTTGTGTCATTGGATTAACATTTTGGTCATTTTCTTCCTCCCTAGGATTATTCTAATTCAATTCGGGTTTTTAACCAATCTTGTGCATCCAATAAGTTAATTTATGTCATTGGATTAACATTTAGGTCATTTTGATACTCCCAAGGCTTATTCTAGTCCAATTACGGTTTCTAATCTAACTCAGGACTACATTTATTTTCTGAGTTTCTCTTTAATGTTCAATTTTTACTATTTCTAAATGTTCAAGTCATTAGACGTGAGTAATCTAACGACTTGAACTCTACCTAACAAGCATGTCGTAAAGACTACATTAGTTTTACTAATGCCCTCTTCTTGTTAGTAACTTTATTTTGGTAAGATTGGACATGATTACGTCCGTAAGTGGTGCCCCACTTACCCTCGCTTACCCCTCGCTTCCGTCGTATATAGACGGAGAATTCATCTAGCTAGGATGAATCCTATACTTCTCACTTTAATCAAATATATAGGAATTATATACAACAATCCACACACATGTGCACACAAATATAACATCATCTATTAATACATATATTAAAGACTATCTTACACTCATCCTAACACGTCTTCCCAGAAGATGTAGTATGCCTACCTCCAGAGAGGGAGATAGAGTTTTCCATAGACCTAGTCCCTGGTGCTAATCCAATTTCCATCACTCCTTATAGGATGTCACCTCTAGAGTTAAAAGAACTAAAATCTCAATTAGAAGATCTCTTAACTAAGGGTTTTGTAAGGCCGAGTGTCTCTCCATGGGGTGCTCCAGTTTTGTTAGTTAAGAAGAAAGATGGAGGAATGAGACTTTGCATAGATTATAGGCAACTCAACAAAGTAACCATCAAGAACAAGTACCCTATCCCTAGGATAGATGACTTGTTAGACCAACTTGGAGGAGCCACCGTCTTTTCAAAGATCGACCTTAGATAAGGATACCATCAAATTCGAATAAAGTCTGAAGATGTTCAAAAAACAGCTTTTAGAACACGGTATGGACACTATGAATTTTTAGTTATGCCATTTGGTGTAACCAATGCCCCAGCCGTATTCATGGATTATATGAACCGCATCTTCAGACCTTATTTGGATAAGTTTGTAGTAATCTTTATTGATGATATCCTCGTTTATTCTCGAAATTTTGAAGAACATGAATTACTTGATTAATTTCATTTATTGGGACCCACTGAGATGTAATCTCATCCAACTTTATTCAAATGTGTTACAGGTAAGAAAGGCTCAGACCACATGTTGAAGAAATGACGCGTGTCAGTTTACACTATAGTCTGCTTATAGTTTATGGGGAATTATTTTGAACCATGGATGTGTTATGTACTCCATATTTCTATGTTTTTCTTTGAATGTTTAGTATGTGTATGAATACATTTTCATGACTTTGTGTCGGGATTGTATTAATCATCTCTTTTGTCGAATTATGTTAATGCTAAAGTTATATTCTAGACAATTAACTTATGGTATTACATTTTTGTGCATCCAATAGGTGTGTTTGTATTATTGGATTAATATTTAGGTCATTTTCGTCGTCGCTATGCTTATTTTAGTCGAAAATAGGGTTTTTAACCAATCTTGTGAATTTAATAAGTTCATTTGTGTCAATGGATTATCATTTAGGTCATTTTGATCGACCCAAGGCTTATTCTAATCCAAATAGTGTTTTTAACTAATCTTGTGCATCCAACAAGTTCATTTGTGTTATTGGATTAACATTTAGGTCATTTTCGTCCTCCCTAGGCTTATTCTAATCCAATTATGGTTTTAAATCAATCTTGTGCATCTAATAAGTTCATTTGTGTCATTGGATTAACATTTAGATCGTTTTCTTCCTCCCTAGGCTTATTCTAGTCTAATTAGGGATTTTAACTAATCTTGTCCATCCAACAGGTGTGTTTGTGTCTTTCGATTAACATTTAAGTGATTTTCGTCCTCCCTAGGCTTACTCTAGTCAAATTAGGGATTTTAACCAATCTTGTGCATTCAATAAGTTCATTTGTGTCATTGGATGAACATTTAGATCATTTTCGTCCTCCCTCCATCGGCTTATTGTAGTCCAATTAGGGGTTTTTAACCAATCTTGTGCATTCAATAAGTTCATTTGTGTCATTGGATTAACATTTAGGTCATTTTCGTCTTCGCTAAGCTTATTCTAGTCCAATTAGGGTTGTTAACTAAACTTGTGAATTCGATATGTTCATTTGTGTCGTTAGCTTATTCTAGTCCTAAAAATTGGATGTACAAGATTGGTTAAAAACCCTAATTGGACTAGAATAAGCTAGAGAGGATGAAGATGACCTAAATATTAATCGAATGACACAAACACACCTATTGGATGCACAAGATTGGTTAAAAACCCTAATTGGACTAGAAAAAGCCTAAGGAGGCCAAAAATAACCTCAATGTTAATCCAATGACACAAACATATCTATTGGATGCACAAGATTGGTTAAGAACCCTAATTGGACAAGAATAAGCCTAGGGCAGACGAAAATAACCTAAATGTTCATCCAATGACACAAATGAACTAATTGGAAGCACAAGATTGGTTTATAAACTTAAATGTTCATCTAATGACGCCTATTGGATGCACAAGATTGGTTAAAAACTCTAATTGGACTAGAATAAGCCTAAGGAGGACGAAAATGACCTAAATGTTAAACCAATGACACAAACACATCTATTGGATGCTCAAAATTGGTTAAAAACCCTAATTAGACTAGAATAAGCCTAGGGAGGACGAAAATGACCTAAATGTTAATCCAATGACACAAACTAACCTATCGGATGCACAAGATTGGTTAAAAACCCTAATCGGACAAGAATAAGCCTAAGGAGGATGAAAATGACATAATGTTCATCCAATGACACACATGAACTAATTACATGCACAAGATTGGATAAAAACCCTAATTGGACTAGAATAAGCCTAGGGAGGACGAAAATGACCTTAATGATAATCCAAACACACAAACACTTCTATTTGATGCACAAGATTGGTCAAAAACCCTAATTCGACTGGAATAAGTCTAGGGAGGACGAAAATGTCCTAAATGTTAATCCAATGACACAAATGAACAAAATGGATGCACAAAATTGGTTAAAAACTCTAATTGGACTAGAATAAGCCTAAGGAGGATGAAAATGATCTCAATGTATATCGAATGACACAAATAAACTTATTGGATGCACAAGATTGGTTAAAAACTCTAATTGGACTAAAATAAGCCTAGGAAGGATGCAAATGATCTTAATGTTAATCCAATGACACAAACACACGTATTGGCTGCAAAAGATTTGGTTAAAACAATAAATGGACAAGAATAAACCTATTGAGGACAAAAATGAACTAAATGTTAATCCAATTACACTATTGAACTTATTGGATGCATAAGATTGGTTTAAACCCCTAATTGGACTAGAATAAGCCTAGGGAGGACGAAAATGACCTAAATGTTAATCCAATGACACAAACACACCTATTGGATGCACTAGAAAGATTAAAAACCCTAATTGGACTAGAATAAGCCTAGGGATGACGAAAATGACCTAAATGTTAATTCAATGACACAAACACACCTATTGGATGCACAAGATTGGTTAAAAACCGTAATTGAACTAGTATAAGCCTAGGGAAGACAAAAATGACCTAAATGCAAATCAAATTACACAATTGAACTTATTGGATGCATAAGATTGGTTAAAACCCCTAATTGGACAAGAAAAAGCCTTGGGTGGACGAAAATGACCTAAAAGTTAATCCAATGACACAAATGAACTTATTGGATGCACAACATAGGTTAAAAACCCTGATTGGACTAGAATAAGCCTAGAGAGGACAAAGATGACCTTAAGGTTAATCCAACGACACAAACACACGTATTGGTGCAAAAGATTGGTTAAAAACCCTAATTCAACTAGATAAAACTTAGGGAGGACGAAAATGACCAAAATGTTAATCCAATGACACAAACACACCTATTAGCTGCAAAAGATTTGTTTAAGACCCTAATTGGATAAGAATAAGCCTATTGAGGACGAAATTGACCTAAATGTTAATCCAATGGGAGAAATGAACCTATTAGATGCACAAGATTGGTTAAAAACCAAACTTGGACTAGAATAAACCTAAGGAGGACGAAAATGACTTAAATATTAATTCAATGTCACAAACACACCTCTTGCATGCACAAGATTGGTTAAAAACCCTAATTGGACAAATATAACCTAAATATATTCCAATAACATAAATGAAATTATTGGATGCACAAGAGTGGTTAAAAGCCCTAATTGGACTAGAATAAGCTAGGGAGGATGATAATAACTTAAATCTTAATCCAATTAAACATACACAACTATTGGATGTACAAGATTGGTTAAAAACCCTTATAGGACTACAGTAAGCCTAGGGAGGACAAAAACGACCAAAATGTTAATCCAATGACACAATAAAATTTATTGGATGCACAAGATTGGTTAAAAACCCTAATTGGACTAAAATAAGCCTAGGAAGAACGAAACTAACCTAAATGTGAATCCAATGACACAAACATACCTATTGAATGCACAATATTGGTTAAAAACACTAATTCGACTAGAATAAGCATAGGAAGGATAAAAATGACCTCAATGTTAATCCAATGACACAAACATACCTATTGGATGCACAAGATTGGTTAAGAACCCTAATTGGACAAGAATAAGCCTAGGGCGGACGAAAATACCCTAAATGTAAATCCAATGACACAAATGAACTAATTGGAAGCACCAGATTGGTTAAAAATCCTAATTGGACTAGAATAAGCCTAGGGAGGACGAATATGACCTAAAGGTTAATCCAATGACATAAACACACCTATTGGATGCACAAGATGGGTTAAAAACCTTAATTGGACGAGAATAAGCCTAGAGATGACGAAAATTAACTAACTGTTAATCAAATAACACAAACACACCTATAAAATCTTAATTGGACAAGAATAATCCTAGAAAGGACGAAAATGACCTAAATGTTAATCCAATGACATAAATTAACTAATTGGATGCACAAGATTGGTTAAAAACCCTAATTGGACTAGAATAAGCTTAGGGAGGAAGAAAATGACCTAAATGTTAATCCAATGACACAAACACAACTATTTGATGCACAAGATAGGTTAAAAACCCTGATTGGACTAGAACAAGTCTACGGAGGACAAAAATGACCTAAACGTTAATCCAATTACACAATTGAACTTATTGGTTGCACAAGATTGGTTAAAACCCTTAATTGGACTAGAATAAGCCTAAGGAGGACCAACGTGACCAAAATGTTAATCCAATGACACAAACACACCTATTGAATGCACAAGTTTGGTTAAAAACCCTAATTGGACTAGAATAAGCATATGGCGGACGAAAATGACCTAAATGTTATTCCAATGACACAAACACACTAATTGGATTCACAAGATTGGTTAAAAACCCTAATTGAACAAGAATAAGCCTACGGAGGACGAAAATGCCCTAAATGTTTAGCCAATGACACAAATGAACTAATTGGATGCACAAGATTGGTTAAAAACTCTAATTGGACTAGAATAAGCCTAGGGAGGATGAAAATGACCTAAATGTTAATTCAATGACACAAACACACCTATTGGATGCACAAGATTGGTTAAAAACCGTAATTGGACTACAATAAGCCTAAAGAGGACGAAAATGACCTAAATGTTAATCCAATGACACAAACATATGCATTGTTGCAGTAGATTGGTTTAAAATCCTAATTGGACAAGAAAAAGCCTAGGGAGGACGAAAATGACCTAAAAATAAATCCAATGACAGAAATAAACTTATTGGATGCCAAGATTGGTGAAAAACTCTAATTGGACTAGAATAAGCATAGGGAGGACGAAAATGATCCAAATGTTAATCGAATAACACAAACACACCTATTTGATGCACAATATTGGTTAAAAACCCTAATTCGACTAGAATAAACCTAGGGGGGACGAAAATGACCTAAATGTTAATCCAATGAGACAAATGAACTTATTGGATGCACAAGATTGGTTAAAAACCCTAATAGATCAAGCCTAGGGAGGATGAAAATGACCTAAAGGTTAATCCAATGACATAAACACACCTATATGATGCAGAAGATTGGTTAAAAACCCTAATTGGACTAGAATAAGCCGAGAGAGGACGAAAATTTCCTAAAGGTTAATCAAATCACAAAAACACACCTACTGGATGCACAAGATTGGTTAAAAATCTTAATTGGACTAGAATAAGCCTAGGGAGGACGAAAATGACCTAAATGTTAATCCAATTACACAAACATACCTATTGGACGCACAAAAATGGGTAAAAACGCTAATTTGTTTAGAATAAGCCTAGGGCAGACGAAAATGACCAAAATATTAATCCAATGACACAAATGTAATTAATTGGATGACACAGGATTGGTTAAAAACCCTAATTTGACTAGAATAAGCCTAGGAAGGACGAAAATGATCTAAATCTTAATCCAATGACACAGACACACGTATCGGATACCCAAGATTGGTTATAGGTCCTAATTGGACTAGAATAAACCTAGGGAGGACGAAAATGTCTGAAATGTTAAACCAATGACACAAATGAACTTATTGGATGCACAAGATTGGTTAAAAACCCTATTTGGACTAGAATAAGCCGGGGAGGACGAAAATGACCTAAATCATAATCCAATTACTCAAACAAACCTATTGGATGTACAAGATTGGTTAAAAACACTTATTGGACTAGAATAAGCCTAGGGATGACGAAAATGACCTAAATGTAAATCCAATGACACAAATCAAGTAATTGGCTGCACAAGATTAGTTAAAAACCCTATTTTGACTAGAATAAGCCTATTGAGGAAGAAATAGACCTAAATACCAATTCAACGGAACAAACACACCTATTGGATGCACAAGATTGGTTAAAAATCCTAATTGGACTATAATAAGCCTAGGGAGGACGAAAATGACCTAAATATTAATCCAATGACACAAACACACCTATTGGATGCACAAGATTGATTAAAAACCCTAATTGGACTAGAATAAGCCTAGGTAGGAGGAAAATGACTTAAATTTAATCCAATGACACAAACACACCTATTGGATGCACAAGATTTGTAAAAAATCATGATTGGACTAGAATAATCCTAGGGAGGACGAAGATGACCTAAATGTTAAAATAATGACACAAATTAACTAATTGGATGCACAAGATTGGTAAAAAAAAAATACCCTAATTTGACTAGAAAAAGCTTAGGGTGGGTGAAAATGACCTAAATGTGAATCCAATGACACAAACACACATATTGTTGCACAAGATTGGTTAAAAAATACTAATTGGACAAACAAAAGCATATGGAGGACGAAAATGACCTTAATCTTCATCCAATTACACAAACACAACAATTGGATAGACAAGATTGGTTAAAAACCCTTATTGGACTAGTATAAGCCTAGGGAAGACAAAAATGACCTAAATGTTAATCCAATTACACAATTGACCATATTGGATGCACAAGATTGGTTAAAATCCCTAATTGGACAGGAAAAAACCTATGGTGGACGAAAATAACCTAAAAGTTAATCCAATGACACAAATGAACTTATTGGATGCACAAGATAGGTTAAAAACCTTGATTGGACTAGAATAAGGCTAGAGAGGTAAAAAATGACCTAAATGTTAATCCAATGACACAAACACACGTATTGGTGCAAAAGATTGGTTAAAAACCTGAATTGGACATGAATATACCTAGGGAGGATGAAAATGATCTAAATGTTAATCCAGTGAAACAAACACACCTATTGGATGCACAAGATTGGTTCAAAACCCTAATTCAACTAGATAAAACCTAGGGAGGACGAAAATGACCTAAATATTAATCCAATGACACAAACACTCCTATTAGCTGGAAAAGATTTGTTAAAACCCCTAATTGGATAAGAATAAGCCTATTGAGGACGAAAATGACCTAAATGTTAATCCAATGAGACAAACGAACCAATTGGATGCACAAGATTTGTTAAAATCCCTAATTGGACTAGAATAAACATAAGGAGGACGAAAATGATCTCAATATTAATTCAATGACACAAACACACCTATTGCATTCACAAGATTGGTTAAAAACCATTATTGGACTAATACAAGCCTAGGGAGGACGAAAATAACCTAAATAGTATTCCAATAACACAAATGAACTTATTGGATGCACAAGAGTGGTTAAAAACTCTAATTGGACTAGAATAACCTAGGGAGGATGAAAATTACCTAAATCTTAATACAATTACACAAACACAACTATTGGATGTACAAGATTTGTTAAAACCCCTTATAGGACTAGAATAAGCTTAGGGAGGAAAAAAATGACCCAAACGTTAATCCAATGACCCAATAAAACTTATTGGATGCACAAGATTGGTTAAAAATCCTAATTGGACTAGAATAAGCCTAGGGAGGACGAAAATGACCTAAGGGTTAATCCAAAGACATAAACACACCTATTGGATGCAGAAGATTGGTTAAAAACCCTTATTGGACTAGAACAAGCCTATGAAAGATAAAAATGACCTAAATGTTAATCCAATGACACAATTGAACTTATTGGATGCACAAGATTGGTTAAAACCCCTAATTGGACAAGAAAAAGTCTCGGGAAGATGAAAATGACCTTAAAGTTAATTCAATGACACAAATGACATTATTGGATGCACAAGATTGGTTCAAAACTCTAATTGGACTAGAATAAGCCTAGTGAGGACGAAATAGATATATATGTTAATCCAAGGGAACAAACCCTAATTCGTGTAGAATAAGCCTAGGGATGTCGAAAATGACCTAAATGTAAATCCAATGACACAAACATACCTATTGGCAGCAAAAGATTTGTTAAAACCCCTAATTGGACAAGAATAAGCCTATTGAAGATAAAAATGATCTAAATGTTAATCCAATGACACAAATGAATCTATTGGATGCACAAGAGTGGTTAAAAACCCTAATTGGACTAGAATAAGCCTAAGGAGGACGAAAATGACATAAATATTAATCCAATGACACAAACTCACCTATTGGATGCACAAGATTGGTTAAAAACCCTAATTGGACTAATATAAGCCTAGGGAGGACGAAAATGACCTAAATGTTATTTCAATGACACAAATGAACTTATTGGATGCACAAGATTGATGGAGCTAAATATCACTAGAAGGGGGGTTGAATAGGGATTTTGTTGTTAAAATTAATTTTCTAGTGTTTTTAAAACTATCATCTCGCTGAGGATGGTAAGTCTGAGGATGGGTTTTTCAAATTTTCAGTTTTGAGTTTAGCAAAAGAGTGAGAGAAGTATATGAGAGAGACACACACAATTTTATACTGGTTCACCCAAAGATGACTACGTCCAGTGCTCACACCCTTGTGAGATTTTACTAAAGTTCAAACAGATTAACCTTATGCTGAAGATGATTACAAAATGTGTATTCATTAGCTTCACCAAGCTTACACTCAATTTTCAAATATTTCCAAGTGTATCTCACATGGAAATTACAAAGTAATATGAGAGTGATTGATTCTAAATACTTTCTCAAAGGATTTACAAAGATCTAGTGTAGGATTAAAGAAAGTATGAAGTGAGGATGGATATTGCAATTGATAGCTTTAAGATGCTTGATCTTTTTATGCAATTATTTTGTGTGTCATATGATGAAGAGATTGCTGCATTTTATAGAGGTCCAAGCTCTTTGATAACCATTGGAATTCATTACAAAAGATCCAAGGTTTTTCATCATAATTACATAACTGCCATTCAGCTTGTTCTTGGACTGGTAGAGGCCATCCTCGCGCATGCAGATGTCCTTGTCTATTCTCTTTTATCCAAGAGTGCAAGGCAATTTCTTTGACCATGTGAGCTACAACCTTTTCAAAAACTTTAAGGACTAGGTTGATTTCAACTTTTGAGGGTGATGTTGACAAGAGAGAGAGCTACCCTCTTACATAGGACTGTCATCCTCCAGTCCGAGGATCATATCTACTTTCAACATGTGATCTTCCATTTTTGGCTTGTTTGTTGTTGTCTTTCTTTAACTTGACTTCTTCATGTATTCATTCTGCAAGCACAACAAATGGTCTGATTTTAGCCTTTGACCATGCTTGTTGAGTTGCTTTCAACTTAGCTGAACCATCCTCAGCTTAGTCTGTCATCCTCTAGACCTAGATCTGACTATTCTTATTCTTTTCCATTAACCCTTCTAACTTCTTTATTTCAAATACTTTTATTTATTCATTCTTTCACATTGTTGTGCATTTCTTTAATAAATAAAAGCATTTGTTCTGGTGAGGACACATATTGTGCATATTTGAATATTTATAAGCTAGCGAGGCCATCCTCGCCGTTTTCCATCCTCAGATTTGAATCAGATTTTTCTTCTTTTTGCCTTAGTGATTAATAACCTATTTATTAATATGAATACACTCAAAAGCACATATTAGTCATTAACCACAATCATAATCTTTTAGGTAATTTTGTTATCATTAAAATCATTTGAGAGATTTTGTCTTAACAAAGATTGGTTAAAAACCCTAATAGGACTACAATAAACCTAGGGATGACGAAAATGACCTAAATGTTAATCCAATGACACAAACACACCTATTGGATGCACAAGATTTCTCAAAAACCCTAATTGGACTAGAATAAGCCTATGGAGGACGAAAATCACCTAAATGTTAATCCAATGACACAAATGAACTTATTGGATGCACAAGATTGGTTAAAAACTCTAATTGGACTAGTATAAACCTAGGGAGGACGAAAATAACCTAAATCTTAATCCAATTACACAAACACAACTATTGGATGTACAAGACTGGTTAAAAACCCTTATTGGACTAGAACAAGTCTACGGAGGACAAAAATGACCTAAACGTTAATCCAATTACACAATTGAACTTATTGGATGCACAAAATTGGTTAAAACCCCTAATTGGACTAGAACAAGCCTAAGGAGGATCAAAATGTTAATCCAACGATACAAACACACCTATTGAATGCTTAAGATTGGTTAAAAATCCTAATTGGACTAGAATAAGCCTAGGGAAGACGAAAAATGACCTAAATGTTAATCCAATGACACAAACACACCTACTGGATGTACAAGATTGGTTAAAAACCCTAATTGGACTACAATAAGCCTAGAGAGGACAAAAATGACCTAAATGTTAAACCAATGACACAAATGAACATATTGGACGCACAAGATTGGTTAAAAACCATAATTGGACAAGAATAAGCCTATGGAGGACGAAAATGACCTAAATGTTAATCCAATGACACAAACACACGTGTTGGTGCAATGGATTGGTTAAAAATCCTAATTGGACAAGAAAAATCCTAGGGAGGACGAAAATGACCAAAAAGTTAATCCAATGACAGAAATTAACTTATTGGATGCACGAGATTGGTTAAAAACTCTAATTGGACTAGAATAAGCCTAGGGAGGACGAAAATGATCTAAATGTTAATCGAATGACACAAACACACCTACTGGATGCACAAGATTGGTTAAAAACCATAATTGGACTAGAATAAGCCTAGGGAGGACGAAAATGATCTAAATGTTAATCGAATGACACAAACACACCTACTGGATGCACAAGATTGGTTAACAACCCTAATTCGACTAGCATAAACCTAGGGAGCACGAGAATGACCTAAATGTTAATCCAATGACACAAAAAATCCTATTAGCTGCAAAAGATTTGTTAAAACCCTAATTGGACAAGAATAAGCCTATTGAGGACGAAAATGATTAAATGTTAATCCAATGAGACAAATGAACCTATTGGATGCACAAGATTGGTTAAAAACCATAATTGGACTAGAATAAACATAAGGAGGACGAAAATGACCTAAATATTAATTCATTGTCACAAACACACCTATTGCATGCACAAGATTGGTTAAAAACCCTAATTGGACAAATATAAGCTTAGGGAGTACGAAAATCACCTTAATGTTATTCTAATAACATAAATGAACTTATTGGATGCACAAGAGTGGTTAAAAACCCTAATTGGACGAGAATAAGCCTAGAGAGGACGAAAATTACCTAAATGTTAATCAAATGACACAAACACACCTATAAAATCTTAATTGGACAAGAATAATCCTAGAATAATCCAATGACATAAATTAACTAATTGGATGCACAAGATTGGTTAAAAACCCTAATTGGACTAGAATAAGCTTAGGGAGGAAGAAAATGACATAAATGTGAATCCAATGACACAAACACAACTATTTGATGCACAAGATAGGTTAAAAACCCTGATTGGACAAGAATAAGCCTAGGGAGGACGAAAATGTCCTAAATGTTAAACCAATGACACAAATGAACTTATTGGATGCACAAGATTGGTTAAAAACCATAATTGGACTAGAATAAGCCTAGGGAGGACGGGAATGACCTAAATGTTAATCCAATGACACAAACACACTATTGGTGCACAAGATTGGTTTAAAATCCTAATTGGACTAGATTATGCATTGGGTAGTCGAAAATGACATAAATCTTAATCCAATTACACAAACACAACTATTGGATGTACATGATTGGTTAAGAACCCTTATTGGACTAGAACAAGTCTACGGAGGACAAAAATGACCTAAACATTAATCCAATGACACAATTGAACTTATTGGATGCACAAGATTGGTTAAAACCCCTAATTGGACTAGAATAAGCATAGGGAGGACGAAGATGACCTAAATGTTATTCCAATGACAAAAACACACCTATTCGATTCACAAGATTGGATAAAAACCCTAATTGAACCAGAATAAGCCTACAGAGGACGAAAATGACCTAAATGTTTATCCAATGACACGAATGAACTAATTGGATGCACGAGATTGGTTAAAAACCCTAATTGGACTAGAATAAGCCTAGGGAGGACGAAAATGACCTAAATGTTAATTCAATGACATAAACACACCTATTGGATGCACAAGATGGGTTAAAAACCGTAATTGGACTACAATAAGCCTAGAGAGGACGAAAATGACCTAAATGTTAATCCAATGACACAAACATACATATTGGTGCAGTAGATTGGTTTAAAATCCTAATTGGGCAAGAAAAGGCCTAGGGAGGACGAAAATGACCTAAAAGGTAATCCAATGACAGAAATAAACTTATTGGATGCCAAGATTGGGTAAAAATTCTAATTGGACTAGAATACGCATAGGGAGGACGAAAATGATCTAAATGTTAATTGAATAACACAAACACACCTTTTGGATGCACAAGATTGGTTAAAAACCCTAATTCGACTAAAATAAACCTAGGGGGGACGAAAATGACCTAAATGTTAATCCAATGAGACAAATGAACTTATTGGATGCACAAGATTGGTTAAAAACCCTAATTGGACTAGATCAAGCCTAGGGAGGACGAAAATGACCTAAAAGTTAATCCAATGACATAAACACACCTATATGATGCACAAGATTGGTTAAAAATCTTAATTGGACTAGAATAAACCTAGGGAGGACGAAAATGACTTAAATGTTAATCCAATTACACAAACATACCAATTGGATGCACAAAAATGGGTAAAAATCCTAATTCGTTTAGAATAATCCTAGGGCGGACCAAAATGACCTAAATATTAATCCAATGACACAGACACACGTATTGGATGCCCAAGATTGGTTATAGGTCCTAATTGGACTAGAATAAACCTAGGTAGAACGAAAATGTCTGAAATGTTAAACCAATGACACAAATGAACTTATTGGATGCACAAGATTGGTTAAAAACCCTATTTGGACTAGATTAAGCTGGGGAGGACGAAAATGACCTAAATCATAATCCAATTACTCAAACACAACTATTGGATGTACAAGATTGGTTAAAAACCGTTTTTGGACTAGAATAAGCCTAGGGAGGACGAAAATGACCTAAATGTAAATCCAATAACACAAATCAATTAATTGGATGCACTAGATTGGTTAAAAACCCTAATTTGACTAGAATAAGCCTATTGAGGAAGAAATAGACCTAAATACTAATTCAATGGCACAAACACACCTATTGGATGCACAAGATTGGTTAAAAACCCTAATTGGACTATAATAAGCCTAGGGAGGACGAAAATGATCTAAATGATAATCAGATGACACAAATGAACTCATTGGACGCACAAGATTGATTTAAAACCCTAATTGGACTAGGATAAGCCTAGGTAGGACGAAAATGACCTAAATTTAATCCAATGACACAAACAAACCTATTGGATGCACAAGATTGGTAAAAAATCCTAATTGGACTAGAATAATCCTAGGGAGGACGAAAATGACCTAAATGTTAAACCAAAAACACAAATTAACTAATTGGATGCACAAGATTGGTAAAAAAAAATCCTAATTGGACAAAAAAAAGCCTATGGAGGACGAAAATGACCTTAATCTTCATCCAATTACACAAACACAACAATTGGATGGACAAGATTGGTTAAAAACCCTTATTGGACTAGTATAAGCCTAGGGAAGACAAAAATGACCTAAATGTTAATCCAATTACACAATTGAACTTATTGGATGCACAAGATTGGTTAAAATTCCTATTGGACAAGAAAAAACCTATTGTGGACGAAAATAACCTAAAAGTTAATCCAATGAAAAAAATCAACTTATTGGATGCACAAGATAGGTTAAAAACCTTTATTGGACTAGAATAAGGCTAGAGAGGACAAAAATGACCTAAATGTTAATCCAATGACACAAACACACGTATTGGTGCCAAAGATTGGTTAAAAACCTTAATTGGACATGAATATACCTAGGGAGGACGAAAATGATCTATATATTAATCCAGTGACACAAACACACCTATTGGATGCACAAGATTGGTTAAAAACCCTAATTCAACTAGATAAAACCTAGGGAGGACGAAAATGACCTAAATATTAATCCAATGACACAAACACTCCTATTAGCTAGAAAAGATTTGTTAAAACCGCTAATTGGATAAGAATAAGCCTATTATGGACGAAAATGACCTAAATGTTAATCCAATGAGACAAATGAACCTATTGGATGCACAAGATTTGTTAAAAAACCTAATTGGACTAGAATAAACATAAGGAGGACGAAAATGACCTAAATATTAATTCAATGACACAAACACACCTATTGCATTCACAAGATTGGTTAAAAACCCTAATTGGACTAATACAAGCCTAGGGAGGACGAATATAACCTAAATGTTATTCCAATAACACAAATGAACTTATTGGATGCACAAGAGTGGTTAAAAACTCTAAATGGACTAGAATAACCTAGGGAGGATGAAAATGACCTAAATCTTAATCCAATTACACAAACACAACTATTGGAAGTACAAGATTTATTAAAACCCCTTATAGGACTAGAATAAGCTTAGGGAGGAAAAAAATGACCAAAATGTTAATTCAATGACACAATAAAAGTTATTGGATGCACAAGATTGGTTAAAAACCCTAATTGGACTAGAATAAGCCTAGGAAGGATGAAAATGACCTAAGGGTTAATCCAAAGACATAAACACACCTATTTGATGCAGCAGATTGGTTAAAAACCCTAATTGGACTAGAATAAGCCTAGAGAGGACGAAAATTACCTAAATGTGAATCAATTGACACAATCACACCAACTAGATGCACAAGATTGGTTAAAAATCTTAATTGGACAAGAATAAGCCTAAGGGGAACGAAAATGACCTAAACGTAAATCCAATGACACAAATTAACTAATTGGATGCACAAGATTGGCTTAAAACCCTAATTCGACTAGAATAAGCCTATTGAGGAAGAAATTGACCTAAATACTAATCCAATGGAACAAACACACCTATTGGATGCACAAGATTGGTTAAAAACCCTAATTACACTAGAATAAGGCTAGGTGGGATAAAAATTACCTAAATGTTCATCCAATGTCACAAACACACCTATTGGATGCACAAGATTGGTTAAATAACCTAATCGGACAAGAATAAGCCTAAGGAGGATGAACATCACATAAATGTTACTCCAATGACACAAATGAACTAATTCGATGCACAAGATTGGTTAAAAACCCTAGTTGGACTAGAATAAGCTTAGGGAGGACGAAAATGACCTTAATGATAATCCAAAGACACAAACACTTCTATTTGATGCACAAGATTGGTTAAAAACCGTAATTCGACTGTAATAAGCCTAGGGAGGATGAACATGTCCTAAATGTTAATCCAATGACACAAATGAACATATTGGATGCACAAATTTGGTTAAAAACTTTAATTGGACTAGAATATGTCTAGGGATGATGAAAATGATCTCAATGTTAATCCAATGACACAAATGAACTTATTGGATGCACAAGATTGGTTAAAAACTTTAATTGGACTAAAATAAGCCTAGGTAGGACACAAATGATCTAAATGTTAATCCATTGACACAAACACACCTATTGCTGCAAAAGATGTGGTAAAAACCATAATTGAACAAGAATAAGCCTGTTGAGGACAAAAATGAACTAAATATTAATCCAATTACACAATTGAACTTATTGGATGCATAAGATTGGTTAAAACCCCAAATAGGACTAGAGTAAGCTTAAGGAGGACGAAAATTACATAAATGTTAATCCAATGACACAAACACACCTATTGGATGCACTAGATAGATTAAAAACCCTAATTGGACTAGAATAAGTCTAGGAAGGACGAAAAATGACCTAAATGTTAAACCAATGACACAAATGAACTTGTTGGATGCACAAGTTTGATTATAAAACGCTAATTGGACTAGAATAAGCTTAGGGAGGTCGAAAATGACCTAAGTTTAATCCAATGACAGAAACACACCTATTGGATGCACAAGATTGGTAAAAAAACCCTAGGGAGGGTGAAAATGACCTAAATGTGAATCCAACGACACAAACACACGTATTGTTGCACAAGATTGATTAAAAATCCTAATTGGACAAGAAAAAGCCTATGGAGGAAGAAAATGACCGAAATGTTATTCCAATGACACAAATGAACTTATTGGATGCACAAGATTGGTTAAAAACACTAATTGAACTAGAATAAGCCTAGGGAGGACAAAAATGACCTAAATCTTCATCCAATTACACAAACACAACAATTGGAGGTACAAGATTTGCTAAAAACCCTAATTGGACAAGAATAAGCCTATTGAGGACGAAAATGACCTAAATGTTAATCCAATGACACAAACACACCTATTTGATGCACAAGATTGGTTAAAAACACTAATTGAACTAGAATAAGCCTAGGGAGGACAAAAATTACCTAAATCTTCATCCAATTACACAAACACAACAATTGGAGGTACAAGATTTGCTAAAAACCCTAATTGGACAAGAATAAGCCTATTGAGGACGAAAATGACCTAAATGTTAATCCAATGACACAATTGAACCTATTGAATGCACTAGATTGGTTAAAAACCGTAATTGGACAAGAATAAGTCTAGGGAGGACGAAAATGACCTAAATGTTAATCCAATGACACAAACACACCTATTTGATGCACAAGATTGGTTAAAAACCCTAATTGGACTAGAATAAGCCTATGGAGGAAGAAAATGACCTAAATGTTAATCCAATGACACAAACACACCTATTGGATTCACAAGATAGGTTAAAAACCCTGATTGGACTAGAATAAGCCTAGGGAGGACGAAAATGACCTAAATGTCAAACCAATGACACAAATGAACTTGTTGGATGCACAAGATTGGTAAAAAACTCTAATTGGACTAGAATAAGCCTACGGAGGACGAAAATGACCTAAATGTTAATCCAGTAACACAAACACACCTATTGGATGCTGAAGATTGGTTAAAAACGCTAATTGGACTAGAATAAGCCTAGGGAGGACGAAAATGACCTAAATGTTAATCCAATGGCACAAACACACCTGTTGGATGCACAATATTGCTTTAAAACCCTAATGACACAAGAATACGGCTAAGGAGGATGAAAGCGACATAAATGTTACTCCAATGACACAAATTAACTAATTTGATGCACAAGATTGGTTAAAAACCCTAGTTGGACAAGAATAAGCCTAGGGAGGACGAAAATGACCTTAATGTTAATCCAAAGACACAAACACTTCTATTCGATGCACATGATCGGTTAAAAACCCTAATTCAACTAGAATAAGCCTAGGGAGGACGAAAATGACCAAAATGTTAATCCAATGACACAATTGAACATATTGGGTGCACAACATTGGTTAAAAACGCTAATAGGACTAGAATAAGTCTAGGGAGGACGAAAATGATCTAAATGTTAATCCAATGACACAAATGAACCTATTGGATGCACAAGATTGGTTAAAAACCGTTATTGGACTAGAATAAGCCTAAGGAGGACGAAAATGACCTAAATAATAATACAATGACACATACACATCTATTGGATGCACAAGATTGGTTAAAAACCCTAACTAGACTAAGAAAGGCCTATGGAGGGCGAAAATGATCTAAATATTATTCCAATAACACAAATGAACGTATTGGAAGCAATAGATTGGTTAAAAACTCTAATTGGACTAGAATAAGCTTAGGGAGGACGAAAATGACCTAAATTTTAATCCAATGACACAAACACAGCTATTGGATGCCCAAGATTGGTTAAAACCCCTAATTGAACTAGAATAGGCCTAGGGAGGACGAAAAAGACCTAAATCTTAATCCAATTAAACAAACACACCAATTGGATGTACAAGATTGGTTAAAAACTCTTATTGGACTAGAAGAAGCCTAGGGAGGAAGAAAATGACATAAATGTTAATCCAATGATACAGACACACCTATTGGATGAACAAGATAGGTTAAAAACCCTGATTGGACTAGAATAAGTCTAGGGAGGACAAAAATGACCAAAAAGTTAAACTAATGACACAAATGAACTTATTGGATGCACAAGATTGGTTAAAAACCCTAATTGGAATAAATATTAATCCAATGACACAAACACACCTCATTGATGCACAAGATTGGTTAAATACTCTAATTGAACTAATATAAACCTAGGGAGGACGAAAATGACCAAAATGTTATTCCAATGACACAAATGAACTTATTGGATGTACAAGATTGGTTAAAAACCCTAATTGGACTAGAATAAGCTTAGGGAGGAAGAAAATGACCTAAATTTTAATCCAATGACACAAACACACTTATTGGATGCACAATATTAGTTAAAAACAATAATTGGACTAAAATAAGCCTAGGGACTACGACAATGACATAAATGTTAATCCATTGCCAAAAATGAACTTATTGGATGTACAAGATTGGTTAAAAACCCTTATTGGACAAGAAAAAGCCTAGGGAGAAAAAAAATGACCTAAATGTTAATCAAATTACACAATTGAACTTATTGGATGCACAAGATTGGTTAAAACCCCTAATTGGACTAGCATAAGCCTAGAGAGGACGAAAATGACCTAAATGTTAATCCAATGAAACAAACACACCTATTGCATGCACAACATAGGTTAAAAACCTTGATTGGACTAGAATAAGCCTATGGAGTACGAAAATGACCAAATTGTTATTCCAATGACACAAATGAACTTATTAGATGCACAAGATTGGATAAAAACTATAATTGGACTAGAATAAGCATAGGGAGGACGAAAATGATCTAAATGTTAATCCAATGACACAAATACACCTATTGGATGCACACGATTTGTTAAAATCCCTAATTCGACTAGAATAAGCCTAGGGTGGGCGAAAATAACCTAAATGTTAATCTAATGACACAAACACGCCTATTTGTTGCAAAATATTTGGTAAAACCCTAATTGGACAAGAATAATCCTATTGAGGACGAAAATGACCTAAATGTTAATCCAATGACACAATGGAACCTATTGGATGCACAAGATTGGTTAAAAACCCTAATTGGATTAGAATAAGCCTAAGGAGGACGAAAATGACCTAAATACTAATTCAATGACACATACACACCTATTTGATGCACAAGATAGTTTAAAACCCTAATTGGACTAGAATATGCCAAGGGAGGACGAAAATGACATAAATGTTAAACCAATGACACAAATGAACTTATTGGATGCCCAAGATTCATTAAAAACCCTAATTACACTAGAATAAGCCTTGGGAGGACGATAATGACCTATATGTTAATCCAATGACACAAACACACCTATCGGATGCACAAGATATAAAACCCTAATTGGACTAGAATATGCCAACGGAGGACGAAAATGACATAAATGTTAAACCAATTACACAAATAAACTTATTAGATGCACAAGATTTGTTAAAAACCTTAATTGGACTAGAATATGCTTTGGGAGGACGAAAATGACCTAAATTTTAATCCAATGACACAAACACACGTATTGGTGCACAAGATAGGTTAAAAATCATAATTGGACTAGAATAAGCCTAGTGACGATGAAAATGTCCTAAATGTTAAACCAATGACATAAATGAACTTATTGGATGCACAAGATTTGTAAAAAACCATAATTGGACTAGAATACGCCTAAGTAGGACGAAAATGGCCTAAATGTTAAAGCAATGACACAAACACACGTATTGGTGCACAAGATTGGTTAAAAATCTTAATTGGACTAGAATAAGCCTAGTGACGACGGAAATGTCCTAAATGTTAAACCAATGACATAAATGAACTTATTGGATGCACAAGATTTGTTAAAAACCATAATTGGACTAGAATACGCCTAAGTAGGAGGAAAATGGCCTAAATGTTAAAGCAATGACACAAACACACGTATTGGTGCACAAGATTGGTTAAAAACCCTAATTGGACTAGAATACGCCTAAGTAGGAGGAAAATGGCCTAAATGTTAAAGCAATGACACAAACACACGTATTGGTGCACAAGATTGGTTAAAAACCCTAATTGGAGTAGAATATGCCTAGGGAGGACCAAAACGACCTAAATGTTAATCCAATTACACAAATACGACTATTGGATGTACTAGATTGATTAAAAACCCTTATTGAACTAGAATAAGCATAGGCAGGACAAAAATGACATAAATGTTAATCCAATGACACAAATGAACTTATTAGATTCCCAAGATTGGTTAAAAACCCTAATTGGACTAGAATAAGCCTAGGGAGGATAAAAATGACCTAAATGTTAATCCAATGACACAAACACACCTATTGGACGCACAAGATTGATTAGAAACCTTAATTGGACAAGAATAAGTCTAAGGAGGACGAAAATGACCTAAATGTTATTCCAATGACACAAATGGATTAATTGGATGCACAAGATTGGTTACAAACCCTAATTTGACTAGAATAAGCCTAGGGAGGACGAAAACGACCTAAATGTTAATCCAATGACACAAACACACCTAATGGATGCACAAAAATGGTTAAAAACCCTAATTCGTTTAGAATAAGCGTAGGGCGGACGAAAATGACCTAAATATTTAGCACAAGATTGGTTAAAAACCCTAATTGGACAAGAATAAGCAGAGGGAGTACGAAAATGACCTAAATGTTCATCCAATGACACAAACACACCTATTGGATGCACAAGATTGGTTAAAAACGCTAATTGGTGAAGAATAAGCCAAGGGTGGACGAAATTTACCTAAATGTTCATCTAATAACACAAATGGACTTATTGGATGCACAAGATTGGTTAAAAACCCTAATTGGACAAGAATAAACCAAGGGAGGACGAAAATGACCTAAATGTTCATCCCATGACACAAACACACCTATTGGATGCACAAGATTGGTTAAAAACCCTCATTGGACAAGAATAAGCCAAGGGAGGACGAAAATGACCTAAATATTAATCCAATGACATAAACACACCTATTGGATGCACAAGATAGGTTACAAACCCTAATTGGACTAAATTAAACCTAGGGAGGACGAAAATGACATAAATGTAAAACCAATAACACAAATGAACTTCTTGGATGCACAAGATTGGTTAAAAACCCTAATTACACTAGAATAAGCCTAGGGAGGACGATAATGACATAAATGTTAATCAAATGACACAAACACACCTAATGGATGCACAAGATAGGTTAAAAACCCTGATTGGACTAGAATAAGCCTAGGGAGGACAAAAATGACCTAAATATTAAACCAATGACACAAATGAACTTATTAGATGCACTAGATTTGTTCAAAAACCCTAATTGGACTAGAATAAGCCTAGGGAGGACGAAAAGGACCTAAATGTTAATCCAATGACACAACACATGTATTGGTGCACAACATTGGTTATCAATCCTAATTGGACTAGACTAAGCCTAGAAATCAAAAAAATGTCCTAAATGTCAAACCAATGACACAAAAGAACTTATTGGATGCACAAGATTGGTTAAAAACCCTATTTGGACTAGAAAAAGCCGGGGAGGACGAAAATGACCTAAATCTTAATCCAATTACACAAACACAACTATTGGATGTACAAGATTGGTAAAAACCCTTATTGGACTAGAATAAGCCTAGGGACGACAAAAATGAATTAAATGTTAATCTAATGACACAATTGAACTTATTGGATGCACAAGATTGGTTAAAAACCCTAATAGGATTAAAATAAGCCTAAGGAGGACAAAAATGACCTAAATGTTAATCCAATGACATAAACACACCTATTGGATGCACACGATTGGTTAGAAACCTTAATTGGACAAGAATAAGTCTAGGGAGGACGAAAATGACCTAAATGTTAATCCAATGACACAAACGGACTAATTGGATGTACAAGATTGGTTAAAGACCCTAATTGGACTAGAATAAGCCTAGGGAGGACGAAAATGACCTAAATCTTAATCCAATGACACAAACACATGTATTGGTGCACAAGATTAGTTAAAAACCCTAACTGGACTAATATAAGCATAGGGAGGGCGCAAATGACCTAAATATTATTCTAATGACACAAATGAACTTATTGGATGCAAAAGATTGGTTAAAAACCCTAATTCGATTAGAATATGCTTAGGGAGGACGAAAAATGGCGTAAATGTTAGCCCAATGAAACAAACACACCTATTGGATGCACAAGATTAGTTAAAAACCCTAATTGGACTAGAATAAGCATAAGGATGACGAAAATGACCTAAATGTTATTCCAATGACACAAACACACCTATTGGATGCACAAGATTAGTTAAAAACCCTAATTGGACTAGAATAAGCATAAGGATGACGAAAATGACCTAAATGTTATTCCAATGACACAAACACACCTATTGGATGCACAAGATTAGTTAAAAACCCTAATTGGACTAGAATAAGCATAAGGATGACGAAAATGACCTAAATGTTATTCCAATGACACAAACACACCTATTGGATGCACAAGATAGGTTAAAACCCTAATTGGACTAGAATATGCCAAGGGAGGATGAAAATGACATAAATGTTAAACCAATGACACAAATGAACTTATTGGATGCACAAGATTGGTTAAAAACCCTAATTTGACTAGAATAAGTTTAGGGAGGCAAAAATGACCTAAATGTTAATCCAATGACACAAACACACCTATTCGATGCACAAGAGAGGTTAAAAACCCTGATTGAACTAGAATAAGTCTAGGGAGGACGAAAATCACATAAATGTTAAACCATTGACACAAATGAACTTATTTGATGCACAAGATTGGTTAAACACCCTAATTACACTAGAATAAGCCTTGGGAGGACAATAATGACCTAAATCTTAATCCAATGACACAAACACACCTATTGGATGCACAAGATAGGTTAAAAACCCTTATTGGACTAGAATAAGCCTAGGGAGGACGAAAATGACCTAAATATTAATCCAATGACACAAACACACCTATTGGATGCATATGATTGATTAGAAACCTTAATTGGATGCACAAGATTGGTTGCAAACCCTAATTTGACTAGAATAAGCCTAGGGAGGACGAAAATGACCTAAATGTTAATCCAATGACACAAACACACCTAATGGATGCACAAAAATGGTTAAAAACCCTAATTCGTTTAGAATAAGCTTAGGGCGGACGAAAATGATATAAAAGTTATTCCAATGACACAAATGATCTTATTGGATGCACAAGATTGGTTTAAAACACTAATTTGACAAGAATAATCCTAGGGAGGACGAATATGACCTATTGGATGTACTAGATTGATTAAAAACCCTTATTGGACTAGAATAAGCATATGCAGGACAAAAATGACATAAATGTTAATCCATTGACAAAAATGAACTTATTAGATTCCCAAGATTGGTTAAAAACCCTAATTGGACTAGAATAAGCCTAGGGAGGATAAAAATGACCTAAATGTTAATCCAATGACACAAACACACCTATTGGATGCACAAGATAGGTTAAAAACCCTAATTGGACTAGAATAAGCCTAGGGAGGACGAAAATGACCTAAATGTTAAACCAATGACACAAATAAACTTATTAGATGCACAAGATTGGTTAAAAACCTAATTGGACTAGAATAAGCCTAGGGAGGACGAAAATGACATAAATGTTAATCTAATGACACAAACACACCTATTGGATGCACACGATTGGTTAGAAACCTTAATTGGACTACAATAAGCCTAGGGAGGTCAAAAACGACCTAAATGTTATTCCAATTACACAAACACGACTATTGGATGTACAAGATTTTTAAAAACCCTTATTGGACTAGAACAAGCCTAGGGAGGACAAAAATGACATAAATGTTAATCGAATGACACAAATGAACTTATTAGATGCCCAAGATTGGTTAAAAATCCTAATTGGACTAGAATAAGCCTAGGGAGCAAAAAAATGACCTAAATCTTAATCCAATGACACAAACACACCTATTTGAAGCACAAGATAGGTTTAAAATCTTAATTGGACTAAAATAGCCTTGGTTGGACGAAAATGACATAAATGTTAAACCGTTAACACAAATGAACATATTTGATGCAAAAGATTGGTTAAACACCCTAATTACACTAGAATAAGTCTTGGGAGGACAATAATGACCTAAATGTTAATCCAATGACACAAACACCCCTATTGGATGCACAAGATAGATTAAAAACACTGATTGGACTAGAATAAGCCTAGGGAGGACGAAAATGACCTAAATGTTAAACCAATGACACAAATAAACTTGTTAGATGCATAAGATTGGTTAAAACCCTAATTGGACAAGAATAAGCCTGGGGAGGAAGAAAATAACCTAAATGTTAATCCAATGACACAAACGCTCGTATTTGTGCATAAGATTTGTTAAAAATCCTAATTGGACTAGAATAACCCTAGGGAGGACGAAAATGTCCTAAATGTTAAACCAATGACACAAATGAACTTATTGGATGCACAAGATTGGTTAAAAACCCTAATTGGATTAAAATAAGCCTAGGGAGGACGAAAATGTCCTAAATGTTAAACCAATGACACAAATGAACTTATTGGATGCACAAGATTGGTTAAAAAGCCTATTTGCACTAGAATAAGTCGTGGAGAACCAAAATGACCAAAATTTTAATCCAATTACACAAACACTACTATTGGATGTACAAGATTGGTTAAAAACCCTTATTGAACTAGAATAAGCCTAGGGAGGACAAAAATGACTTAAATGTTAATCCAATGACACAATTGAACTTATAGGATGCACAAGATTGGTTAAAAACCCTAATTGGATTAAAATAAGCCTAGGGAGGACGAAAATGACCTAAATGTTGATCCAATGACACAAATGAACTTATTGGATGCACAAGATTGGTTAAAAACCCTAATTGGATTAAAATAAGCCTAGGGAGGACGAAAATGACCTAAATGTTGATCCAATGACACAAATGAACTTATTGGATGCACAAGATTGGTTAAAAACCCTAATTGGATTAAAATAAGCCTAGGGAGGACGAAAATGACCTAAATGTTAATCCAATGACACAAACACAACTATTGGATGCACAAGATTGGTTAGAAGCCTTAATTGGACAAGAATAAGTCTAGGGAGGACGAAAATGACCTAAATATTAATCCAATGACACAAACACAACTATTGGATGCACAAGATTGGTTAGAAGCCCTAGTTGGACAAGAATAAGTCTAGGGAGGACGAAAATGACCTAAATATTAATCCAATGACACAAATGTACTTATTAGATGAGCAAGATCGGTTAAAAACTCTAATTGGACTAGGATAAGCCTAGGGCGGACAAAAATGATCTAAATTTTAATCCAACGACACAAATGAACTTAATTTGATTAGAATAAGCCTAGGGAGGACAAAAATGACCTAAATCTTAAACCAATGATACAGACACACGTATTGGATGCCCAAGATTGGTTAAAAATCCTAATTGGATTAGAATAATCCTAGGGAGGACGAAAATGTCCTAAATGTTAAACCAATGACACAAATGAACTTATTGGATGCACAAGATTGGTTAAAAACCCTAATTTGACTACAGTACGCCTAGGGAGGACGAAAATGTCCTAAATGTTAAACCAATGACACAAATGAACTTATTGGATGCACAAGATTGGTTAAAAACCCTAATTTGACTACAGTACGCCTAGGGAGGACGAAAATGACCTAAATCTTAATCCAATGACACAGACACACGTATTGGATGCCCAAGATTGGTTAAAAATCCTAATTGGACTAGAATAAGCCTAAAGAGCACAAAGATGTCCTAAATGTTAAACCAATGAAACAAATGAAGTTATTGGATGCACAAGATTGGTTAAAAACCCTATTTGGACTAGAATAAGCTGGGGAAGACGAAAATGCCCTAAATCTTAATCCAATTACTCAAACACAACTATTGGATGTACAAGATTGGTTAAAAACCCTTATTGGACTAGAATAAGCCTAGGGAGGACAAAAATGACTTAAATGTTAATCCAATGACACAATTGAATTTATTGGATGCACATGATTGGTTAAAAACCCTAATTGGATTAAAATAAGCCTATGGAGGACTAAAATGACCTAAATGTTAATCCAATGACACAAACACACCTTTTGGAGGCACACAATTGGTGATAAACCTTAATTGGACAAGAATAAGTCTAGGGGGGACGAAAATGACCTAAATATAAATCTAATGACACAAATGTACTTATTAGATGAACAATATTGGTTAAAAATCCTAATTGGACTAGAATAAGTCTACAGAGGACGAAAATGACCTAAATGTTAATCCAATGACACAAATATACCTATTGGATGCACAAAAATGGTTAAAAACCCTAATTCGTTTAGAATAAGCCTACGACTGACGAAAATGACCTAAATATTAATCCAATGACAGAAATGTAGTTATTAGATGAACAAGATTGGTTAAAAACTCTAATTGGACTAGGATAAACCTAGGGCGGACGAAAATGATATAAAAGTTAATCCAATGACACAAATGATCTAATTGGATGCACATGATTGGTTAAAAACCCTAATTTGACTAGAATAAGCCTAGGGAGGACGAAAATGACCTAAATCTTAAATCATTGAAACAGACACGCGTATTGGATGCCCAAGATTGGTTAAAGATCCTAATTGGACTAGAACAAGCCTAGGGAGGACGAAAATATCTGAAATGTTAAACCAATGACACAAATGAACTTAGTGGATGCACAAGATTGGTTAAAAACCCTATTTGGACTAGAATAAGCCTGGAGAGGACGAAAATGACCTAAATCATAATCCAATTACTCAAATACAACTATTGGATATACAAGATTGGTTAAAAGCCCTTATTGGACTAGAATAAGCCTAGGGAGGACAAAAATGACTTAAATGTTAATCCAATGACACATTTGAACTTATGGGATGCACAAGATTGGTTAAAAACCCTAATTGGATTAAAATAAGCCTAGGGAGGACGAAAATGACCTAAATGTTAATCCAATGACACAAACACACCTATTGGATGCACACGATTGGTTAGAAACCTTAATTGGACAAGAATGAGTCTAGGGAGGACGAAATTGTTAGACATAAGTCCTCTAGATCATGATTTTGACATAATTAACAAACATACAATGTACATGTATCATTTGTTAAATCTAACAGGTTGAACTGAGTAACATTTCAAGAAAACAAGCAAAGTCTATACATTTGGAACAAAAGCTTGGAACTCAAGAAATCAACCAAAAGTGGAGGATGTGTTTGAGAAAGATGCAAATATGTATAGTGTAATTAGTGGTTATAGTAGTTATTTAGTAGACTCATCACTATGGTTTCATACTTAAGTATTTGCCAAAGTAAAAATGAAATCATAAAATAACTAAGTAAATCAATCAACTGATAAGTCAATTGATGAATCAATTGAGTAATCGATTGTCTGACTCAGAACAAAAGTTTTTACTAAGTCAATCGATTGAGAAATCGATTACTTAAAGGCTTTTAGTGAAACTTGAGTTCTGGGTTTAATTCAATCAATTGGACAATCGATTGGGACATCAATTGAGTAATCGATTTTGTGATTCACAGAACCAACCACTTATTGAATCAATCATTGGCAAATCGCATGTGAAAAAGTTTTTCATCGGGAATGAGTTCTATGATCAACCAAATCGATTGGACAATCAATTGAATTAAGTTTCTTAAACTGCAAGTTTTGTGGCAATCGATTAGGTAATCGATTGAAATAATGAACTAGTTAATCATTTATCAGAAACATGTTGCATAATCACTTGGCACATCGATTTCAAGCTGAGCTACTGTAACAAGCCAAATCGATTGGAAAATCGATTGGATTAGAACAATGGAGTCACTGTGACCAGTCAAGTCGATTGGCAAATCGATTGGATTAAAACATTGGAGTCACTGTGACCAGCCAAGTCGATTGGCAAATCGATTGCATTAAAATGTCTGAGTCACTGTGATCAGCCAAATCGATTTACAAATCGATTGAACTAAATGTTTGAGTTACAGGAAGAATTCAACTCATTGCCAAATCGATTATGACTAAGAATTTGCGTCGACTGAGCAATCGATTGTATTGATCTCGTTGTTTGAACAAAACACCTATAATCGATTACTCAATCGATTCTGATATAATCTTAGTATCAGTTTCTGATTTATGCATTAAAAGAATCGATTGACAAATTGATTCATGCTTATATTTTTCAAGATTCAAGACAAACAAGAAACGCGATAATCGATTAGGCAATCGATTAAGCTGGTTTTAAACTTTTATAAAATCGATTGAGCAATCGATTGTCCTGATGTTTTTCTGAATATATATAAGCTGATTCAATCACTTTTTTAAAACTAACCAATACACTACACTTGAAACAATTATTCATGACACGTTTTCACAATACAGATACCAGGAAAAACACTTTGAAAGAAATAATTGTGACCACACACAAAATACTCATTTGGCAAATCATTTTTGTGTGAAATTCATATTGTGATTGAGTCATCATCATTTGTCCTCTTTTATCATTTCTGTAAAAACAATCAGTAAAGAAAGTTTTGGAAATCCAGTAGTGTAAACTGGTGACTATCTTTATTGGTGCGTGTGTTCATCAAGAAGAAGTCTCATCTTGATCTCGTGAGGGTTTGGTGAGTAACTCTAGGGATAAGGTGGCATTGTAATAGAAGCGAGTGAATGGGATAGATAGGCCATGTGTGAGCTGGACAATCTGTAAAAAGTACTCAAGTCGATTCTATTGGAAAGGCTGAAATCTGGTTTAGATTTCAGGACTGGATGTAGGCTATCAAACAGATAGTTGAACCAGTATAAATCCTAGTGCACGATTTTCTTATCTTTGCTCTTTATTTTGATATTGGTTGAATGCTTATTCTTGAATGTTTGTATTGGTGAATTTCTGTCTTGATTAATCTTTTGAATAAGCATTGTATTTGTATCTGTACTCTTATATTGAATATTCATGCAATTGTGAATCTTTGTTTCCTGAATAAATTCTGTAACCGATCATTGTTAATATGATTAATAATCTTCTAGAATTAGTAAAGACATTTCTCATATTTTTTTAACAAATAGAGGCCATAATTTCCAACAATTGGCATCAGGAGCCTGATCTTTTTTAGACTAACTCTCATAAAATAAAATGACTTCTGTAGAATTTCTGGGAGAAGGTGCATCCTTGGCTAGGCCCTCTGCATTTAATGGGGCTGCCTACATGTATTGGAAAGAGAGGATGTTAATTTTTCTTGAAGCATGTAGTCTTGATATACTAGAAGTAGTAATAGATGGTCCCTATGTGCCAACCATAGCTGGCACAGGTGATTCATCAATCCCAAAACCCAGATCAGATTGGTCTGAGGATGACAAGAAAAAGGTTGGATACAATGCTAAGGCTAAAAACATTATTACCTCTGCTTTAACTGCTGGTGAATTTTTCAGGGTGTCTAACTGCAAAACTGTCAAGAAAACCCTCAAATTCAAAGACACATGACAGCAAGATATCCTACTTTGAGTGTGGGAAGACAGGACATATAAAATCTGAGTGCTTCCAATTGCAAAACAGAAATAAGACTGGAAAGGCTAAAGGCAATCAACCACCTCATAAGACCAGAAAAGCCTACATAGCCTGGAATGACAATGATGAAGAGTCTTCTGCATCTTCAGAAGAAGAAGAAGCTAATCTTTGTCTAATGGCCAACACAGATTCAGATTCTGATAGTGAGGTAAGTTCTAAATCCAATCCTTCTTATGATGAATTACATGACACATTTAATGAACTACATGATGAATATGTTAATGTAATCAAACAATTAGTTAGCACTAAGAAATTGTTAGAAGAAAATTGCATGCTTTATGAAGAGATTAAGCTGAAACATGAGTCTCTTAAAGACACAAATGAAAATCTGAAAAAGGAAACTTATGCACTGAAATGTGATTTAGAAAAGTCCAATAATGGTAAAAACAATTTAGATATGCTTCTTGGAAACCAAAGAAATCTAAATGAAAAATCTGGACTTGGCTATAGTCAAAACAAGAATGCTAAAAGGAATCAGAAGTTTGTTAGATCTAAGCATATGCATGATATCTTCACTAAACCAAATCAGAATTCATCCTCTGCTGTTTCATGTCACTTTTGCTGTAAAAGGGTCATATTGTTTTTAATTGTAAACTGAAAAAACTGGCTAACAAAGGATGGAAACAAATTTGGAAAGTAAAGACACCAATGTTTGAAACTAACCTTCCAGGACCCAATCTGAATTGGGTACCTAAAACCAAAATTTAAATTACATTTTGCAGATATGCTTGACATCCAGGACTCATTCATGGTACCTAGACAGTGGATGTTCCAAGCATATGACTGGAGACAAGTCAAAGTTCTTGTCTCTAAACTTAAAGGATGGAGGATATGTTAAATACGGTGACAATAACAAAGGTAAGATACTCGGTATTGGAGACATAGGGAACGAATCGACTATAGTGATCAAAGACGTTCTTTATGTAAAGGATTTAAAACACAATTTGATTAGTATAAGTCAACTCTGCGATAAGGGATTTCATGTATGCTTTACATCTCAATCTTGTATAATTGAGCACAAGGAGAATAAAGACATAATGTTGGTAGGTGACAGGATCAATAACATATACATGCTTGATTTTAATGCTTTGCCTGCTAGTACTATTTGCTGTCTATTATCCAATTCTGATGAAAACTGGTTATGGCATAAGAGAGTAGCACATATACATATAGATCACCTGAACAAACTAGTTAGTAAACAATTAGTTCTAGGACTCCCAAACAGAAAGTTCACTAAGGATAAGTTGTGTGATTCCTGTGAGAAAAGTAAGTTAGTTAAGTCATCCTTTCCCCCAATAGATTTAGTTCAAACCAATAAGGTTTTACAATTAATACATATGGACCTGTTTGGTCCATCTCAAGTTAGAAGCTTTGGAGGAAACTTGTATGGTTAAGTGTTAGTAGATGATTACTCTAGGTATACTTGGACATTTTTTCTAACTCACAAGAGTGAGGCCTTCTCTATTTTCAAAAGATTTGCAAATTTAGTTCAAAATGAGAAAAACCAGAAAATAATCTCCATCAAGAGTGATCATGGTGGAGAATTCCAAAATGAATCCTTTAATACCTACTGTGAACAAAATGGAATTCACCATATATACTCAGCCCCTAGAACTCCACAACAAAATGGAGTTGTAGAAAGGAAGAGTAGGTCTTTAGAGGAACTAGCTAGAACTATGATTAAAGACTCAAATCTTCCTAAGTATTTCTTGGCTGATGTTATAAACACAGCCACACATGTAGTTAATAGAGTTCTAATAAGGCCAATACTTAGAAAAACTCCCTATGAGTTATACAAGGGTAGAAAACCAAACATCTCTTACTTTAGGGTCTTTGGATGCAAATGCTTTGTATTAAACAATGGCAAAGAACATCTAGGAAAGTTTGATCCTAAGGCAGATGAGGGTATTTTTCTAGGTTATTCATAATCTAGTAAGGCCTATAGAATCTACAATAAAAGAACCAAAACTATAGAGGAATCCGTTCATGTAAAATTTGATGAAATGTTTGTTGAAAACTTGAACAACACTCCTCCTATAGTTGGTGACTCTTTGGTTGAAATTGTAGAATCTGAACCAATAGAACCTAATGAACCAGTACCTCCAAACAACATTGAGTACATAGAACATATTAGGGAAGACGACTTGCCTAAGGAATGGAGATTCAACAAAAACCATCCTATTGACAACATTATAGGAGAGATTTCAAAAGGGGTCTCAACTAGAAAATCCCTCAGACAATTTTGTAACTTTACAGCCTTTGTATCTCAAGTAGAACCCAAAAACATAAAGGAAGCTCTTATGGACCATGACTGGATAGTTGCCATGCAAGAAGAGCTCAATCAGTTTGAGAGAAACAAAGTGTGGATTCTAGTCCCTAAACCAGAAGACAAACATGTCATAGGAACTAGATGGGTGTTTAGAAACAAAATGGATGAAAATGGGGTAATAACTAGGAATAAAGCTAGGCTAGTGGCCAAAGGTTACAACCAAGAGGAGGGGATTGACTATGATGAAACCTATGCCCCTATAGCTATATTAGAAGCCATTAGAATCCTGCTGGCTTATGCATGTATAATGGACTTTAAACTATATCAAATGGATGTAAAAAGTGCCTTTCTAAATGGAGACATCCAAGAGGAAGTCTTTGTTAGTCAAACACCAGGATTTGAAGATCCTATGTTTCCAAACCATGTGTTTAAACTAACAAATGCCCTCTATGGTTTGCAACAAACTCCAAGAGCTTGGTATGAAAAGCTCAACAATTTCCTCATACAAGAAAATTTTTTAAGAGGAAATGTAGATAAGACACTTTTTATAAAAACATAAGGAAAAGACATTCT
>NC_021165.2:49858974-49865491 GCF_000331145.2 Cicer arietinum
TGACTAGATAGAAAAACAGCATTACAAAATCGATTTCATAATCGATTTATGATGCACAGCGTTTTAATTGTCAAAATTGAAAACACGATAATCGATTGCATAATCGATTTTCTAATCTCAGGTAGCAGTAAAGACTGGAGTGCTCATCAATCCAATCGATTGGTTAATCGATTGAATTATTGGAAAATGGTTTAAAGAATCGACTTCATAATTGATTATTCTTCCCAGAACATCCAAAGATGTTAACTTTTTCCAAACTCTGACCCGAGCATCGATTGGGAAATCGATTGAGTCAGAATTTTAAAACATGCACTTAAAGGAATCGATTTGGAAATCAATGCTGAGATGAGCAGTTTCCTGAAATGATATGGAAATCGATTGGGACATCGATTTAGTAATTAAAAGACAATCAATTTGGGAATCGATTTGAAGTATGACTGTTACAAAAAATTTACTAGCCGTTGGAGACAAATATGACTGATCGTTCAACTCCCTACAGTAACGGTAACCTAATCGATTGAGCAATCGACGTAGCATGCGCAGAGAACTTAACAACATCGATTGACGAATCGATTTGGAACATGAATACTTAAACCCTACTAAAACCCTAAATCGATTTCCCATCTCACTTTTCCAAAATTTCTCAAACTTCTCACTGCTTTCTGATCTTTCTCTGCAAGCCTTACATACTTCTCAATATTCTCAAGCACTTCTAAAAACATCTTTAATCTTACTGATGGCAAGAGTAAAGCAAACCACTGCAAGATCACCATCACCATCATCATCTTCAAGTGGAAGAACCCCATCACCTCCACCAACTTCAAAAAGAGTCTCCATCCCAACACATAAAATCATGGCAAAAGATAAGGGAAAGGGCATTGCCATTGAACAGGAGAAATCAAAAAAGAGGAAGGCTCCTCCCATTCAAAAGTTAATGGTTGATGCTATGAAGGATACAGCTCAGCAAAAGAAGAAACCTATCTCTTCTCCTAAACCCAAGAAACCTCAACCTGCTAAAGGTAAACCAGCTGAAGACTTTGATCTACCACCTGCTTTCCTCAAACGAAAAATCCATGAGGCACGAACCATGGATTTTTCTTATTTTGATTCAAATGGTTTTTCATTTCAAAATCATTTGCGGTTTCATGGTTTGGAAGGATTTCTCTCCTGCTCTCTTGACATATATCCAAAGCTCATTAAGGCATTCTATTCCAACTTCAGTCTCACTGCCACAGGCTTTAAATCTGAAGTAAAAGGAAAGAAAATTTCCATGTCTTTTGAGGAATTTTCTGAACTTTCAGGTTTGCCTTTCTATGGTGAATCTGTTGATGGAAGAACCGAGGCAGACTCTGTTGATGAAGCATGGGAAACATCAGTAGACAGGCATACTGCTGTTCAGGACCTGATGATTGAAGGATTCGTCGAAAAGCTATCACTTCCAATAGGTCAAATGAAGGTCCAATATATGATGCTCATGTACGTACTAACACGAATGTTAGTGCCTAGGTCGGGAAATCACGCTGTTGTCCAGAGGCTGGACATTACTCTGTTGTGGGGATTATTCAAAGAGCTCAAGATGAGCTGGACCTGGATTGTTCTCGTGAACATGTCAGAATCTGCTCATGGTAAGCAGCTCCTCCCTTACCCACAACTCATCACAAAGATTTTGAGACATTTTAAAGTTTCTGTTGTCAATGAAGAATCTGCCAAAACTACTCTTACTTTTGGAGCATCAATTGTAAACCAAATGCAATTGAAACGAATAAACGACATTTGGACTTGAGCTCAGCCAAATGCTGAACAAGCTCAGCCAAATGCGAAAAAGTTGAGCCAGTTGAAGCCCATTCTGAGGTTTTAACTAAGTTGCTGGAATTCATGGAGAATCAAGCTGCTCATAATGCAAGAGTAGAAACATCTCTAAGGACTCTCCAAGCATCGCTCAATTCAGTTGCTCAGGATGTGGCTGCAATACAAGAACACTTAGGCCTTAAGATGTCATTTGAAGATATTGTAGAAATAGGCCGTCAAGCAACAGAAGATCAAAACCCAACCAACTTAGATAGCATTGAACCTCATGGAGAGGAGACACTTGCTGAGGCTAATGCATCAGTCTCTACCTCTCCCGCTGGTAATAATGAGGACCAACCCTAGATCAGTTGACTAGGTTTTTGGTTTCTTTGTTGTTTTGTAATGTTCTAGTATTGTATTGAAATGTTCTATTATAACTTTGTCATATTACTTCTTTTAATATCTTTTTTGCTTTAAATGACAAAGGGGGAGAGTTTACTGCATTTAACTTGTTTACTGCATCATATGCATTGTTGCTCTGATACAAAGTACTGCATTATAACTTGTGTTGCTCTGATACAAAGTTCTATAAAGTTATGAATTGCTCTGATACCAGTTTACTATTGCTCTGATGCCAACTGCTAAATTGCTAAATAGCTCTGTATAAATAGCTCTGTCTGTATGCTAACCTGTGTGAAATAGATATGATACTGCACTGCAAAATTGATAAAATCCAATGACACAAATGATCATATTGGATACACAAATGATCTTATTCGATGCACAAGATTGGTTAAAAACCCTATTTGGACTAGAATAAGCTGGGGAGCACGAAAATGACGTAAATCTTAATCCAACTACTCAAACACAACTATTGGATGTACAAGATTGGTTAAAAACCCTTATTGGACTAGAATAAGCCTAGGGAGGACAAAAATCACTTAAATGTTAATCCAGTGACACAATTGAACTTATTGGATGCACAAGATTGGTTAAAAACCCTAATCGGATTAAAATAAGCCTATGGAGGACGAAAATGACCTAAATGTTAATCCAATGACACAAACACACCTATTGGATGCACACGAATGGTTAGAAACCTTAATTGGACAAAAATAAGTCTAGGGAGGTCGAAAATGACCTAAATGTTAATCCAATGACACAAACACACCTATTGGATGCACACGAATGGTTAGAAACCTTAATTGGACAAAAATAAGTCTAGGGAGGACGAAAATGACCTAAATGTTAATCCAATGACACAAACACACCTATTGGATGCACACGAATGGTTAGAAACCTTAATTGGACAAAAATAAGTCTAGGGAGGTCGAAAATGACCTAAATGTTAATCCAATGACACAAACACACCTATTGGATGCACACGAATGGTTAGAAACCTTAATTGGACAAAAATAAGTCTAGGGAGGTCGAAAATGACCTAAATGTTAATCCAATGACACAAACACACCTATTGGATGCACACGAATGGTTAGAAACCTTAATTGGACAAAAATAAGTCTAGGGAGGACGAAAATGACCTAAATGTTAATCCAATGACACAAATGGACTAGTTGGATGCACAAGATTGTTTAAAAACATTAATTGGACTAGAATAAGACTAGGGCGGACGAAAATGACCTAAATATTAATCCAATGACACAAATGTACTTATTAGATGAACAAGATTGGTTAAAAACACTAATTGGACTAGGATAAGCCTAGGGCAGGACGAAAATGATTTAAAAGTTAATCTAATGACACAAATGATCTTATTGGATGCACAAGATTGGTTAAAAACCTTAATTTGACTAGAATATGCCTAGGGAGGACGAAAATGACCAAAATCTTAATCCAATGACACAAACACACCTATTGGATGCACACGATTTGTTAGAAACCTTAATTGGACAAGAATAAGTCTAAGCAGGACGAAAATGACCTAAATGTTAATCCAATGACACAAATGGACTAATTGGATGCAAAAGTTGGTTAAAAATCCTAATTGGACTAGAATAAGCCTAGGGAGGACGAAAATGACCTAAATGTTAATCCAATGACACAAACACACCTATTGGATGCACAAAAATGGTTAAAAACCCTAATTCGTTTAGAATAAGCCTAGGGCGGACGGAAATGACCTACATATTAATCCAATGACACAAATGTACTTATTAGATGAACAAGATTGGTTAAAAACTCTAATTGGACTAGGATAAACCTGGAGCGGAAGAAAATGATATAAAAGTTATTCCAATGACACAAATGATCTTATTGGATGCACAAGATTGGTTAAAAACCCTAATTTGACTAGAATAAGCTTAGGGAGGACGAAGATGACCTAAATCTTAATCCAGTGAAACAAACACACCTATTGGATGCACACGATTGGTTAGAAACCTTAATTGGACAAGAATAAGTCTAGGGAGGACGAAAATGACCTAAATGTTAATCCAATGACACAAATGGACTAATTGGATGCACAAGATTGGTTAAAAATCCTAATTGGAGTAGAATAAGCCTAGGGAGGACGAAAATGACCTAAATGTTAATCCAATGACACAAATGGACTAATTGGATGCACAAGATTGGTTAAAAATCCTAATTGGAGTAGAATAAGCCTAGGGAGGACGAAAATGACCTAAATGTTAATCCAATGACACAAATGGACTAATTGGATGCACAAGATTGGTTAAAAATCCTAATTGGAGTAGAATAAGCCTAGGGAGGACGAAAATGACCTAAATTTTAATCCAATGACACAAACATACCTATTGGATGCACAAAAATGGTTAAAAACCCTAATTCGTTTAGAATAAGCCTTGGGCGGATGAAAATGACCTAAATATTAATCCAATGACACAAATGTCCTTATTAGATGAACAAGATTGGTTAAAAACTCTAATTGGACTAGGATAAGCCTAGGGCAGACGAAAATGATATAAAAGTTAATCCAATGACACAAATGATCTAATTGGATGCACAGGATTGGTTAAAAACCCTAATTTGACTAGAATAAGCCTAGGGAGGACGAAAATGACCTAAATTTTAATCCAATGACACAGACACACATATTGGATGCCCAAGATTGGTTAAAGATCCTAATTGGTCTAGAATAAGCCTAGGGAGGACGAAAATGTCTGTAATGTTAAACCAATGACACAAATGAACATATTGGATGCACAAGATTAGTTAAAAACCCTATTTGGACTCGAATAAGCCGGGGTGGACGAAAATGATCTAAATCATAATCCAATTACTCAAACACAACTATTGGATGTACAAGATTGGTTAAAAATCCTTATTGGACTAGAATAAGCCTAGGGAGGACTAAAATGACTTAAATGTTAATCCAATGACACAATTGAACTTATGGGATGCACAAGATTGGTTAAAACCCCTAATTGGATTAAAATAAGCCTAGGGAGGACGAAAATGACCTAAATGTTAATCCAATGACACAAACACACCTATTGGATGCACACGATTGGTTAGAAACCTTAATTGGACAATTATGGGTCTAGGGAGGACGAAATTGTTAGACATAAGTCCTCTAGATCAAGATTTTGACGTAATTAACAAACATACAATGTACATGTATCATTTGATAAATCTAACAGGTTGAACTGAGTAACATTTCAGGAAAAACAAGCAAACACTATACACTTGGAACAAAAGCTTGGAACTCAAGAAATCAACCAAAAGTAGAGGATGTGCTACAGAAAGATGCAAATTTGTATAGTGTGATTAGTGGTTATAGTAGTTATTTTGTAGACTCATCACTATGGTTTCATACTTTAGTATTTGCCAAAGTAAAAATGAAATCATAAAATAATTAAGTAAATCAATCAACTGATAAGTCAATTGAGCAATCGATTGTCTAACTAAGAACAAAAGTTTTTACTAAGTCAATCGATTGGGAAATCGATTACTTAAAGGCTTTTAGTGAAACTTGAGATCTGGGTTTAATTCAATCAATTGGACAATCGATTGGGACATCAATTGAGTAATCGATTTTGTGATTCACAAAACCAACCACTTACTGAATCAATCGATTGGCAAATCGATTGTGAAAATCTTTTTCATCAGGAATGAGTTCTGTGATCAACCAAATCGATTGGACAATCAATTGAGTTAAGTTTCTTAAACTGCAAGTTTTGTGGCAATCGATTAGGTAATCGATTGAAAGAATGAACTAGTTAATCATTTATCAGAAACATGTTGCATAATCACTTGGCACATCGATTTCAACCAAGATAGCTGAGCTACTTTAACAAGCCAAATCGATTGGCAAATCGATTGGATTATAACAGTGGAGTCACTGTGACCAGTCAAGTCGATTGGTAAATCGATTGGATTAAAACATTGGAGTCACTGTGACCAGCCAAGTCGATTGGCAAATCTATTGCATTAAAATGTCTGAGTCACTGTGATAAGCCACATCGATTTACAAATCGATTGAACTAAATGTTTGAGTTACAGGAAGAATTCAGCTCATTGCCAAATCGATTATGACTAAGAATTTGCGTCGACTTAGCAATCGATTGTTTTGATCTCGTTGTTTGAACAAAACACCTATAATCGATTACTCAATCGATTTTGATATAATCTTAGTATGAGTTTCTGATTTATGCATTGAAAGAATCGATTGGCAAATCGATTCATGCTTATATTTTTCAAGATTCAAGAAAAACAACAAACGCGATAATCGATTGGGCAATCGATTAAG
>NC_021165.2:49865791-49885221 GCF_000331145.2 Cicer arietinum
ATTGCATTAAAATGTCTGAGTCACTGTGATAAGCCACATCGATTTACAAATCGATTGAACTAAATGTTTGAGTTACAGGAAGAATTCAGCTCATTGCCAAATCGATTATGACTAAGAATTTGCGTCGACTTAGCAATCGATTGTTTTGATCTCGTTGTTTGAACAAAACACCTATAATCGATTACTCAATCGATTTTGATATAATCTTAGTATGAGTTTCTGATTTATGCATTGAAAGAATCGATTGGCAAATCGATTCATGCTTATATTTTTCAAGATTCAAGAAAAACAACAAACGCGATAATCGATTGGGCAATCGATTAAGTTGGTTTTAAACTTTTATAAAATCGATTGAGCAATCGATTGTCCTGATGTTTTTCTGAATATATATAAGCTGATTCAATCACTTTTTTAAAACTAACCAATACACCACACTTGAAACAATTATTCATGACATGTTTTCACAATACAGAAACCAGGAAAAACACTTTGAAAGTAATAATTGTGACCACACACAAAATACTCATTTGGAAATCCTTTTTGTGTGAAATTCATATTGTGATTGAGTCATCATCATTTGTCCTCTTTTATCACTTCTATAAAAAACAATCAGTAAAGAAAGTTTTGGAAATCCAGTAGTGTAAATTGTTGACTATCTTTGTTGGTGCGTGTGTTCATCAAGAAGAAGTCTCATCTTGATCTCGTGAGGGTTTGGCGAGTAACTCTAGGGATAAGGTGGCATTGTAATAGAAGCGAGTGAGTTGGATATATAGGCCATGTGTGAGCTGAACAATCTGTAAAAAGTACTCAAGTCGATTCTATTGGAAAGGCTGAAATCTGGTATAGATTTCAGGACTGGATGTAGGCTATCAAACAGATAGCCGAACCAGTATAAATCCTGGTGCACGATTTTCTTATCTTTGCTCTTTATTTTGATATTGCTTGAATGCTTATTCTTGAATGTTTGTATTGGTGAATTTTTGTCTTGATGAATCTTTTGAATAAGCATTGTATTTGTATATGTACTCTTATATTGATAATTCATGCAATTGTGAATCTTTGTTCCGGAATAAATTCTGTAAACGATCATTGTTAATCTGATTAATAATCTTGTAGAATTAGTAAATACATTTCTCATATAATTTTTAACAAATAGAGGCCATAATTTCCAACAGAAAATGACCTAAATGTTAATGCAATGACATAAATGGACTAGTTGGATGCACAAGATTGGTTAAAAATCCTAATTGGACTAGAATAAGCCTAGGGAGGACGAAAATGACCTAAATGTTAATCCAATGACACAAACACACCTATTGGATGCACAAAAATGGTTAAAAACCCTAATTCGTTTAGAATAAGCCTAGGGCGGACGAAAATGACCTACATATTAATCCAATGACACAAATGTACTTATTAGATGAACAAGATTGGTTAAAAACTCTAATTGGACTAGGATAAGCCTAGGGCGGAAGAAAATGATATAAAAGTTATTCCAATGACAAAAACGATCTTATTGGATGCACAAGATTGGTTAAAACCCCTAATTTGACTACAATAAGCCTAGGGAGGACGAAAACGACCTAAATCTTAATCCAGTGAAACAAACACACCTATTGGATGCACACGATTGGTTAGAAACCTTAATTGGACAAGAATAAGTCTAGGGAGGACGAAAATGACCTAAATGTTAATCCAATGACACAAACACACCTATTGGATGCACACGATTGGTTAGAAACCTTAATTGGACAAGAATAAGTCTAGGGAGGACGAAAATGACCTAAATGTTAATCCAATGACACAAACACACCTATTGGATGCACACGATTGGTTAGAAACCTTAATTGGACAAGAATAAGTCTAGGGAGGACGAAAATGACCTAAATGTTAATCCAATGACACAAACACACCTATTGGATGCACACGATTGGTTAGAAACCTTAATTGGACAAGAATAAGTCTAGGGAGGACGAAAATGACCTAAATGTTAATCCAGTGACACAAATGGACTAATTGGATGCACAAGATTGGTTAAAAATCCTAATTGGACTAGAATAAGCCTAGGGAGGACGAAAATGACCTAAATGTTAATCCAATGACACAAACAAACCTATTGGATACACAAAAATGGTTAAAAACCCTAATTCGTTTAGAATAAGCCTAGGGCGGATGAAAATGACCTAAATATTAATCCAATGACACAAATGTACTTATTAGATGAACAAGATTGGTTAAAAACTGTAATTGGACAAGGATAAGCCTAAGGCAGACGAAAATGATATAAAAATTAATCCAATGACACAAATGATCTTATTGGATGCACAAGATTAGTTAAAAACCCCAATTTGACTAGAATAAGCCTAGGGAGGACGAAAATGACCTAAATCTTAATCCAATGACACAGACACACGTATTGGATGCCCAAAATTGGTGAAAAATCCTAATTGGACTAGAATAAGCCTAGGGAGGACGAAAATGTCTGAAATATTAAACCAATGACACAAATGAACTTATTGGATGCACAAAAATGGTTAAAAACCCTATTTGGACTAGAATAAGCCGGGGAGGACTAAAATGACCTAAATTATAATCCAATTACTCAAATACAACTATTGGATGTACAAGATTTGTTAAAAACCCTTATTGGACTATAATAAGCCTAGGGAGGACACAAATGACTTAAATGTTAATCCAATGACACTATTGAACTTATTGGATGCACAAGATTGGATAAAAACCCCAATTGGATTAAAATAAGCCTAGGGAGGACGAAAATGACCTAAATGCCAATCCAATGATACAAACACAGCTATTGGATGCACACGATTGGTTAGAAACCTTAATTGGACAAACATAAGTCTAGGGAGGACGAAAATGACCTAAATCATTATCCAATTACTCAAACACAACTATTGGATGTACAAGATTGATTAAAAACCCTTATTGGACTAGAATAAGCCTAAGGAATACAAAAGTGACTTAAATGTTAATCCAATGAGACAATTGAACTTATTGGATGCACAAGATTGGTTAAAAACTCTAATTGGACTAGGATAAGCCTAGGGCGACGAAAATGATATAAAAGTTATTCCAATGACACAAATGATCTTATTGGATGCACAAGATTGGTTAAAAACCCTAATTTGACTAGAATAAACCTAGGGAGGACGAAAATGACCTAAATCTTAATCCAATGACACAAACACACCTATTGGATGCATACGATTGGTTAGAAACCTTAATTAGACAAGAATAAGTCTAGGGAGGACGAAAATGACCTAAATGTTAATCCAATGACACAAATAGACTAATTGGATGCACAAGATTGGTTAAAAACCCTATATCGACTAGAATAAGCCTAGGAGGACGAAAATGTCCTAAATGTTAATCCAATGACACAAACACACCTATTGGATGCACAAAAATGGTTAAAAACCCTAATTGGACTAGGATAAGCCTAGGGGGACGAAAATGATATAAAAGTTAATCCAATGACACAAATGTACTTATTAGATGCACAAGATTGCCTAAAAACTCTAATTGGACTAGGATAAGCCTAGGGGGACGAAAATGATATAAAAGTTAATCCAATGACACAAACACACCTATTGGATGCACAAAAATGGTTAAAAACCCTAATTCGTTTATAATAAGCCTAGGTCGGACAAAAATGACCTAAATATTAATCCAATGACACAAATGTACTTATTAGATGAACAAGATTGGCTAAAAACTCTAATTGGACTAGGATAAGCCTAGGGCATACGAAAATGATATAAAAGTTAATCCAATGACACAATTGAGCATATTGGATGCACAAGATTGGTTAAAAACCCTAATTTGATATGAATAAGCCTAGGGAGGACGAAAATGACCAAAATCTTAATCCAATGACACAGACACCCGTATTGGATGCCCAAGATTGGTTAAAAATCCTAATTGGACTAGAATAAGTCTAGGGAGGATGAAAATGTCCTAAATGTTAAAGCAATGACACAAATGAACTTATTGGATGCACAAGATTGGTTAAAAACCCTATTTGGACTAGAATAAGAAAGGGAGGACGAAAATGACCTATATCATAATCCAATTACTCAAACGCAACTATTGGATTTACATGATTGGTTAAAAACCCTTATTGGACTAGAATAAGCCTAGGGACGACAAAAATGACTTACATGTTAAACCAATTACACAATTAAACTTATTGGATGCACAAGATTAGTTAAAAACCCTAATTGAATTAAAATAAGCCTAGGGAGGACGAAAATGACCTACATGTTAATCCAATGACACAAACACACCTATTGGATGCACACGATTGGTTAGAAACCTTAATTGGACAAGAATAAGTCTAGGGAGGACGAAAATGACCTAAATGTTAATCCAATGACACAAATGGACTAGTTGGATGCACAAGATTGGTTAAAAACCCTAATTGGACTAGAATAAGCCTAGAATGGACGAAAATGACCTAAATATTCATCCAATGACACAAACACACGTATTGGATGCACAAAAATGGTTAAAAACCTTAATTCGTTTAGAATAAGCCTAGGGCGGACGAAAATGAACTAAATATTAATCCAATGACACAAATGTACTTAGTAGATGAACAAGATTGGTAAAAAACTCTAATTGGACTAGGATAAGCCTAGGGCGGACGAAAATGATATAAAAGTTAATCCAATGACACAAATCATCTTATTGGATGCGCAAGATTGGTTAAAAACCCAAATTTGACTGGAATAAGCCTAGGGAGGACAAAAATGACCTAAATCTTAATCCAATGACACAAACACACCTATTGGATGCACACGATTGGTTAGAAACCTTAATTGGACAAGAATAAGTCTAGGGAGGGCAAAAATGACCTAAATGTTAATCCAATGACACAAATAGACTAATTGGATGCACAAGATTGGTTAAAAATCCTAATTTGACTAGAATAAGTCTAGGGAGGACGAAAATGACCTAAATGTTAATCCATGACACAAACACACCTATTGGATGCACAAAATTTGTTAAAAACCCTAATTCGTTTAGAATAAGCTTAGGATGGACGAAAATGACCAAAATATTAATCCAATGACACAAATGTACTTATTAGATGAACAAGATTGGTTAAAAACTCTAATCGGACTAGGATAAGCCTAGGGCGGACGAAAATAATATAAATGTTATTCCAATGACACAAATGATCTTATTGGATGCACAAGATTGGTTAAAAACCCTAATTAGACTAGAATATCCCTAGGGAGGATGAAAATGACCTAAATCTTAATCCAATGACACAAACACACCTATTGGATGCACACAATTGGTTAGAAACCTTAATTGGACAAGAATAAGTCTAGGGAGGACGAAAATGACCTAAATGTTAATCCAATGACACAAATGATCTTATTGGATGCACAAGATTGGTTAAAAACCCTAATTAGACTAGAATATCCCTAGGGAGGATGAAAATGACCTAAATCTTAATCCAATGACACAAACACACCTATTGGATGCACACAATTGGTTAGAAACCTTAATTGGACAAGAATAAGTCTAGGGAGGATGAAAATGACGTAAATGTTAATCCAATGACACAAATAGACTAATTGGATGCACAAGATTGGTTAAAAAGCCTAATTGGACTAGAATAAGCCTAGGTAGGACGACAATGACCTAAATGTTAATCCAATGACACAAACACACCTATTTGATGCACAAAAATGGTTAAAAACCATAATTCGTTTAGAATAAGCCAAGGGCGGACGAAAATGACCTAATTATAAATCCAATGACACAGATGTACTTATTAGATGAACAAGATTGTTTAAAAACTCTAATTGGACTAGGATAAGCCTACGGCAGACGAAAATGACTTAAAAGTTATTCCAATTACACAAATGATCTTATTGGATCCCCAAGATTGGTTAAAAACCCTTATTTGACTAGAATAAGCCTAGGGAGGACGAAAATGAACAAATTCTTAATCCAATGACACAAACACACCTATTAGATGCACACGATTGGTTAGAAACCTTAATTGGACAAGAATAAGTCTAGGGAGGACGAAAGTGACCTAAATGTTAATCCAATGACACAAATGGACTAATTGGATGCACAAGATTCGTTAAAAATCCTAATGGAACTAGAATAAGCCTAGGGAGGACGAAAATGACCTAAATGTTAATCTAATGACACAAACACACCTATTGGATGCACCGAAATGGTTAAAAGCCCTAATTCGTTTAGAATAAGCCTAGGGCGGACGAAAATGACCTAAATGTTAATCCAATGACACAAATGTACTTATTAGATGACCAAGATTGGTTAAAAACTCTAATTGGACTAGGATAAGCCTAGGGCGGACAAAAATGATATAAAAGTTAATCCAATGACACAAATGATCTTATTGGATGCACAAGATTGGTTAAAAACCCTAATTTGACTAGAATAAGCTTAGGGAGGACGAAAACGACCTAAATATTAATACAATGACACAGACACGATATTGGATGCTCAAGATTGGTTAAAAATCCTAATTGGACTAGAATAAGCCTAGGGAGGACGAAAATGACCTAAATGTTAATCTAATGACACAAACACACCTATTGGATGCACACGATTGGTTAGAAACCTTAATTGGACAAGAATAAGTCTAGGGAGGACGAAAACGACCTAAATATTAATACAATGACACAGACACGATATTGGATGCTCAAGATTGGTTAAAAATCCTAATTGGACTAGAATAAGCCTAGGGAGGACGAAAATGACCTAAATATTAATCAAATGACACAAACACACCTATTGGATGCACAAAAATGACCTAAATCATAATCCAATTACTCAAACACAACTAATGGATGTACAAGATTGGTTAAAAACCCTTATTGGACTCGAATAAGCCTAGGGAGGACAAAAATGACTTAAATGTTTATCCAATGACACATTTGAACTTATTTGATGCACCGGAGGACGAAAATGACCTAAATATTCATCCAATGACACAAATGAACTTATTGCATGCACAAGATTGGTTAAAAATCCTACTTGGACTAGAATAAGCCTAGGGACGACGAAAATGACCTAAATATTCATCCAATGACACAAATGAACTTATTGCATGCACAAGATTGGTTAAAAACCCTAATTGGATTAAAATAAGCCTAGGTAGGACGAAAATGACCTAAATGTTAATCGAATTACACAAACACACCTATTGGATGCACACGATTGGTTAGAAACCTTAAATGGACAAGAATAAGTCTAGGGAGGACGAAAACGACCTAAATGTTAATCCAATGACACAAATGGACTTGTTGGATGCTCAAGGTTGGTTAAAAACCCAAATTGGACTAGAATAAGCCTAGGGAGGACGAAAATGACCTAAATATTAATCCAATGACACAAACACACCTATTGGATGCACAAAAATGGTTAAAAACTCTATTTCGTTTAGAATAAGCCTAGGCTGGACGAAAATGACCAAAATTTTAATCCAATGACACAAATGTACTTATTAGATGAACAAGATTGGTTAAAAACTCTAATTGGACTAGGATAAGCCTAGGGCGGACGAAAATGGTATAAAAGTTAATCCAATGACACAAATGATCTTATTGGATGCACAATATTGGTTAAAAACCCTAATTTCACTAGAATACGCCTAGGGAGGACGAAAATGACCTAAATCTTAATCCAATGACACAAACGCACCTATTGGAAGCACACGATTGGTTAAAAACCTTAATTGGACAAGAATAAGTATATGGAGGATGAAAATGACCTAAACGTTAATCCAATGACACAACACACGTATTGGTGCACAAGATTGGTTAAAAATCCTACTTGGACTAGAATAAGCCTAGAGAGGACGAAAATTACGTAAATGTTAATCCAATGACACAAACACACCTATTGGATGCACAAAAATGGTTAAAAACCCTAATTCGTTTAGAATAAGCCTAGGGCGAATGAAAAGGACCTAAATATTAATCCAATGACACAAATGTACTTATTAGATGAACAAGATTGGTTAAAAACTCTAATTGGACTAGGATAAGCGTAGGGCGGACGAAAATGATATAAAAGTTATTCCAATGACACAAATGATCTTATTGGATGCGCAAACTAGGTTAAAAACCCTAATTTCCCTAGAATAAACCTAGGTAGGACGAAAATGACTTAAATCTTAATCCAATGACACAAATACACCTATTGGATGCACACGATTGGTTAGAAACCTTAATAGGACAAGCATAAGTCTTGCGAGGACGAAAATGACCTAAATGTTAATCCAATGACACAACACACGTATTGGAGCACAAGATTGGTTAAAAATCCTACTTGGACTAGAATAAGCCTAGAGAGGACGAAAATGTCCTAAATGTTAAACCAATGATACAAATGAACTTATTGGATGCACAAGATTGGTTAAAAACTCTATTTGGACTAGAATAAGTCGGGGAGGACGAAAATGACCTAAATCTTAATCCAATTACATAAACACAACTATTGGATGTACAAGATTGGTTAAAAACCCTAATTAAACACGAATAAGCCTAGGGAGGACAAAAATGACCTAAATGTTAATCCAATGACACAAATGAACTAACCGGATGCACAAGATTGGTTAAAAACCCTAATTCGACAAGTATAAGCTTAAGGAGGACGAAAATGACCTAAATGTTAATCCAATTACGCAAACACACCTATTGGATTCACAAGATTGGTTAAAAACCTTAATTGGATTAGAATAAGTCTAGGGAGGACGAAAATGTCCAAAATGTTAAACCAATGATACAAATGTCCTTATTGAAAGCACAGGATTGGTTAAAAACAATAATTGGACTTGAATAAGCCTTGGGAGGACGAAAATGACCTAAATCATAATCCAATTACTCAAACATAACTATTGGATGTACAAGATTGGTTAAAAACCCTTATTGGACTAGAATAAGCCTAGGGAGGAAAAACATGACTTAAATTTTTATCCAATGACACATTTGAACTTATTTGATGCACCAGATTGGTTAAAAACCCTTATTGGATTAAAATAAGCCTAGGTAGGACGAAAATGACCTAAATGTTAATCCAATGACACAAACACACCTATTGGATGCACACGATTGGTTAGAAACCTTAAATGGACAAGAATAAGTTTAGGGAGGACGAAAATGACCTAAATGTTAATCCAATGACACAAATGGACTAATTGGATGCACAAGGTTGGTTAAAAACCCTAATTGGACTAGAATAAGCCTAGGGAGGACGAAAATGACCTAAATATTAATCCAATGACACAAACACACCTATTGGATGCACAAAAATGGTTAAAAACTCTATTTCGTTTAGAATAAGCCTAGCGTGGACGAAAATGACCAAAATTTTAATCCAATTACACAAATTAACTTATTAGATGAACGAGATTGGTTAAAAACTCTAATTGGACTAGGATAAGCCTAGGGCGGACAAAAATGATATAAAAGTTAATCCAATGACACAAATGATCTTATTGGATGTACAAGATTGGTTAAAAACCCTAATTTAACTAGAATAAGCTTAGGGAGGACGAAAATGACCTAAATATTTATGCAATTACACAAACACACCTATTGGATGCACAAGATTGGTTAAAAACCTTATTTGGACTAGAATAAGTCTAGGGAGGACGAAAATGTCCAAAATGTTAAATCAATGATACAAATGACTTTATTGGATGCACAAGATTGGTTAAAAACCATAATTGGACTTGAGTAAGCCTAGGGAGGACTACAATGACCTAATTGTTAATCTAATGACACAAACTCGCCTATTGGATGCACAAGATTGGTCAAAAACCATAATTGGACTAGAATAAGCCTAGGGACGACGAAAATGACCTAAATATTAATCCAATGACACAAATGTACTTAGTAGATGAACAAGATTGGTTAAAAACCCTAATTTAACTAGAATAAGCTTAGGGAGGACGAAAATGATCTAAATATTAATGCAATTACACAAACACACCTATTGGATGCACAAGATTGGTTAAAAACCCTAATTGGACTAGAATAAGCCTAGGGACGACGAAAATGACCTAAATGTTAATCCATGACACAAACACACCTATTGGATGCACAAGAGTGGTTAAAAACCCTAATTGGACTAGAATAAGCCTAGGGACGACGAAAATGACCTAAATGTTAATCCAATGACACAAACACACCTATTGGATGCACAAGATTGGTCAAAAACCATAAGTGGACTAGAATAAGCCGAGGGACGACGAAAATGACCTAAATATTAATCCAATGACACAAATGTACTTAGTAGATGAACAAGATTGGTTAAAAACCCTAATTTGACTGGAATAAGCCTAGGGAGGACGAAAATGACCTAAATGTTAATCCAATGACACAAATGGACTAATTGGATGCACAAGATTGGTTAAAAATATTAATTGGATTAGATTAAGCCTAGGGAGGACGAAAATGACCTAAATGTTAATCCAATGACACAAATGGACTAATTGGATGCACAAGATTGGTTAAAAATATTAATTGGATTAGATTAAGCCTAGGGAGGACGAAAATGACCTAAATGTTAATCCATGACACAAACACACCTATTGGATGCACACGATTGGTTAGAAACCTTAATTGGACTAGAATAAGTCTAGGGTGGATGAAAATGACCTAAATGTTAATCCAATGACACAAATAGACTAATTGGATGCACAAGATTAGTTAAAAACCGTAATTGGACTAGAATAAGCCTAGGGAGGACAAAATTGACCTAAATGTTAATCCAATGACACAAACACACCTATTGGATAAACAAAAATGGTTAAAAACCCTAATTCGTTTAGAATAAGTCTAGGGTGGACGAAAATGACCTAAATATTAATCCAATGACACAAATGTACTTATTAGATGAACAAGATTGGTTCAAAACTCTAATTGGACTAGGATAAGCCTAGGGAGGACGAAAATGATATAAAAGTTATTCCGATGACACAAATGATCTTATTTGATGCACAAGATTGGTTAAAGACCCTAATTTGACTAGAATAACCCTAGGGAGGACGAAAATGACCTAAATCTTAATCCAATGACACAAACACACCTATTGGATGCACACGATTGGTTAAAAACCCTAATCGGACTAGAATAACCCTAGGGAGGACGAAAATGACCTAAATCTTAATCCAATGACACAAACACACCTATTGGATGCACACGATTTGTTAGAAACCTTAATTGGACAAGAATAAATCTAGGGAGGATGAAAGTGACCTAAATGTTAATCCAATGAAACAAATAGACTACTTGGATGCACAACATTGGTTAAAAACCCTATATCGACAAGAATAAGCCTAGGAGGACAAATGTTAATCCAATGACACAAACACACCTATTGGATGCACAAAAATGGTTAAAAACCCTAATTCGTCTAGAATAAGCCTAGGGAGGACGAAAATGACCTAAATGTTAATCCAATGACACAAACACACCTATTGGATGCACAAAAATGGTTAAAAACCCTAATTCGTCTAGAATAAGCCTAGGGCGGACGAAAATGAACTAAATATTAATCCAATGACACAAATGTACTTATTAGATGAACAAGATTGGTTAAAAACCCTTATTGGACTAGGATAAACCTAGGGAGGACGAAAATGATATAAAAGTTAATCCAATGACACAAATGAACATATTGGATGTACAAGATTAGTTAAAAACCCTAATTTAACTAGAATAAGCCTAGGGAGGACGAAAATCACCTAAATCTTAATCCAATGACACAAACACACCTATTGGATGCACACGATTGGTTAGAAACCTTAATTGGACAAGAATAAGTATAAGGAGGATGAAAATGACCTAAATGTTAATCCAATGACACAAATAAACTAATTGGATGCACAAAATTGGTTAAAAACCCTATTTGGACTAGAATAAGCCTAGGGAGGACGAAAATGACCTAAATGTTAATCCAATGACACAAACACACCTATTGGATGCACAAAAATGGTTAAAAACTCTAATTCGTTTATAATAGGCCTAGGTCGGACTAAAATGACCTAAATATTAATCCAATGAGACAAATGTACGTATTAGATGAACAAGATTGGTTAAAAACTCTAATTGGACTAGGATAAGCCTAGGGCGGACGAAAATGATATAAAAGTTAATCCAATGACACAATTGAGCATATTGGATGCCCAAGATTGGTTAAAAACCCCAATTTGACTTGAATAAGCATAGGGAGGACGAAAATGACCTAAATCTTAATCCAATGACACAGACACCCGTATTGGATGCCCAAGATTAGTTAAAAATCCTAATTGGACTAGAATAAGCCTAGGGAGGACGAAAATGTCATAAATCTTAATCCAATGACACAAACACACCTATTGGATGCACACGGTTGGTTAGAAACCTTAATTGGACAAGAATAAGTCTAGGGAGGGCAAAAATGACCTAAATGTTAATCCAATGACACAAATGGACTAATTGGATGCACAAGATTGGTTAAAAAATCCTAATTGGACTAGAATAAGCCTAGGGAGGACGAAAATGACCTAAATGTTAATCCATGACACAAACACACCTATTGGATGCACAAAAATGGTTAAAAACCCTAATTCGTTTCGAATAAGCTAAGGGCGGACGAAAATGACCTAAATATTGATCCAATGACACAGACACCCGTATTGGATGCCCAAGATTGGTTAAAAATCCTAATTGGACTAGAATAAGCCTTGGGAGGACGAAAATGTCCTAAATGTTAAACCAATGACACAAAAGAACTTATTGGATGCACAAGATTGGTTAAAAACCCTAATTTGACTGGAATAAGCCTTGGGAGGACGAAAATGACCTAAATCTTTATCCAATGACATAAACACACCTATTGGATGCACACGATTGGTTAGAAACCTTAATTGGACAAGAATAAGTCTAGGGAGGGCAAAAATGACCTAAATGTTAATCCAATGACACAAATGGACTAATTGGATGCACAAGATTGGTTAAAAATCCTAATTGGACTAGAATAAGCCTAGGGAGGACGACAATGACCTAAATGTTAATCCAATGACACAAACACACCTATTGGATGCACAAAAATGGTTAAAAACCCTAATTCGTTTAGAATAAGCCTAGGGCGGACGAAAATGACCTAAATATTAATCCAATGACACAGATGTACTTATTAGATGAACAAGATTGGTTCAAAACTCTAATTGGACAAGGATAAGCCTAGGGCAGACGAAAATGACTTGAAAGTTATTCCAATTACACAAATGATCTTATTGGATCCCCAAGATTGGTTAAAAACCCTTATTTGACTAGAATAAGCCTAGGGAGGACGAAAATGACCAAAATCTTAATCCAATGACACAAACACACCTATTGGATGCACAAGATTGGTTAAAAACCCTTATTTGACTAGAATAAGCCTAGGGAGGACGAAAATGACCAAAATCTTAATCCAATGACACAAACACACCTATTAGATGCACACGATTGGTTAGAAACCTTAATTGGACAAGAATAAGTCAAGGGAGGACGAGAGTGACCTAAATGTTAATCCAATGACACAAATGGACTAATTGGATGCACAAGATTGGTTAAAAACCCTAATTCGTTTAGAATAAGCTTAGGGCGACGAAAATGCCTAAATATTAATCCAATGACACAGACACCCGTATTGGATGCCCAAGATTGGTTAAAAATCCTAATTGGACTAGAATAAGCCTTGGGAGGACGAAAATGTCCTAAATGTTAAACCAATGACACAAATGAACTTATTGGATGCACAAGATTGGTTAAAAACCCTATTTGGAATAGAATAAGCAAGGGAGGACGAAAATGACCTAAATCATAATCCAATTACTCAAACACAACTATTGGATTTACAAGATTGGTTAAAAACCCTTATTGGACTAGAATAAGCCTAGGGACGACAAAAATGACTTAAATGTTAAACCAATGACACAATTGAACTTATTGGCTGCACAAGATTAGTTAAAAACCCTAATTGGATTAAAATAAGCCTGGGAAGGACGAAAATGACCTACATGTTAATCCAATGACACAAACACACCTATTGGACGCACACGATTGGTTAGAAACCTTAATTGGACAAGAATAAATCTAGGGAGGACGAAAATGACCTAAATGTTAATCCAATGACACAAATGGACTAGTTGGATGCACAAGATTGGTTAAAAACCCTAATTGGACTAGAATAAGCCTAGGGAGGACGAAAATGACCTAATTATTCATCCAATGACACAAACACACGTATTGGATGAACAAAAATGGTTAAAAACCCTAATTCGTTTAGAATAAGCCTAGGGACGACGAAAATGACCTAAATATTAATCCAATGACACAAATGTACTTACACTACTAGAAAATTGCATCTTAGCTGCCATTATTAGCGTCGGCCCCCGACTCCGACGCTACTTAGAGTCGGTTTAGCGTCGGACAGAGCGACGCTACGCCACCAAATTTCAATTTTCAATTTTATTAACGATTAGCGTCGGAGTGGCCGACGCTACGCAAAATAAAACAGACTCTAGTTTATTAATTTAATTTTATAATTTTTTTTTTATACGTAGCGTCGGATGGGCCGACGCTAAGGTATTTTTAAATTTTTTTATATTATTTATAAAATCATATCGTAAAATTAAAATAATATGTTCTGGCAAGTTTTCATTTCTTCTCTAAATCCCTAAGTGTTGAACCCTTCCCTCACAAACTTGAACCCTTCTCTCACACTTCACTAAATCCCTAAATCCCTAAATCCTTGCCTTCGAATCTGATTCCTAAATCCCTAAGTGTCGAACCCTTCCCTAAATGCGGTGAAAATCGTTGAATCCATCACCGAATCCCTAAATGCAGTGAGTATCGCCGACCGAATCCATCACTTTCAGAGTCGGTCACCGTCCCCCTCTCGAACTCCGACACCGTCGCCGCAGTGAGTATCGCCGTCGTCGTCCCTTTCCTGGTTTGTTTGATTTCATTTCCTGGTTTTTTTAAAAAATATGTGCTTCCCTTGGTTTGTTTGATTTCATTTCCTGGTTTTCATTTCCTTTTTGGTTTTCATTTCCTGGTTTTCATTCATGATTTCCTGTTTGATTATCACCAGTGTAAATCACATGATTATTTATTTGTCTATTTGCTTTTTTTTCCTGCAATTCTCATCAAAGAAATCGAAAAGTCAGAGAAGCTTATGTTGATAGATAAAAGAAACAAAAGGAAGACCGAATGCACTGCATTTAATTATTATAGGTTTCTTATTTACATTATGCAGTATGCGCACTGAAATAGCCACTTGTGATAATTCTTCAGTTGACAAGAATCTTGAAAGTAATTTGTCCTTGCAAACCTTCTCTGATACCCATTTACATTTGGATGAGGATGATGAAATGCCAGTTTTTAACTATACCTTCTTTAACCCGATTCCCCACCCCTCCTTTTTTTTTTAAATTAAGTTGTCTCTATGTTTGTTATTATACATTGAAATTTGAATGGGCTTTGGATATATTTTGGTGAATATATAATTCACTCATGTTTTTTTAAACAATAGAGCCTCTCTTGTGCCAAGTTATGTATTAATTAGCTGTCAGTCAGCCTTTATTAATATTATTTTGAGGATAGAAAACTTGCCATTATGTGGAATATCCATTATCCAGTATACAGAAGTTTGAAGGAAACAGAGATGATGCTTTTATGTTGTTCTAGGTGTTCATAGGTCCAATCATTTAAGAAACACTTATAGAATATCCTTTTATAGCTTGAATGCTGATTTTTTTGGAATTTCTATGTTAATAATTTGATATATCTTTGCTGGGTGGCTGCTTTTGGCATTGTTTTTTCATTGCAGAATCCATAATGTAAAAAGACACTTCACTTGATTACGCTGTGCGACATTATTTGGCTAGCCTTATTTGACTAAGTCATGCTCTGTTTTGACCAAGTCATGCTCTGGTAGTGGACAATGTGGTAAGTTTTTTCATATGCATATTAATTACTACCATATAGTATTATTTTTTTAATGGCTTTATGTGACATTGGCCTTGCTTTTGAGAATGTGGAGTCTGCATTTGGCAATTTTGAAAAGAGCAAAACAGAATAACCACATTCTGCATTTGGCAATTTTAAGTTTGCTAATTACGACATTCTGCATTCTGCATTTGGCATTCTGCATTTCATTAGCCATTCTACATTCTGCATTCTGCCATTCTGCATTTTAAGTTTGCTAATTACGACATTCTGCATCTCTGCATTCTGCATCTCTGCATTCTGCCATTCTGCATTTTAAGTTTGCAAAATTCTGCATTCTACATTCTGCATTATGCCATTCTACATTCTACATTCTGCATTCTACATTCTGCATTCTGCCATTCTACATTACGACATTCTGCCATTCTGCATTCTGCCATTCTGCATTTTAAGTTTGCAAAATTCTGCATCTCTGCATTTCCATCAAAATTCTGCATTTCTGCATTTCCGTCAAAATTCTACATTTCTGCATTTCTGGTTCATTTCTGCATTTCGTCAAAATTCTGCATTTCTGCGTTTCCGTCAAAATTCTGCATTTGTGGTTCATTATTCTGCTTGGTTATGTAAATTGTTGCTTTCTAACTATCCCAAATGCATTGATGCAGAACCTGGTCCTCTGTATCCTGGTGAATTTCGATAAACAACAAATCGTAGTTTGGAGGGGAAGGATTATAAGCACTTGAAAGGTATGAATGTTGTTAATTTAATTATACTTTGTTATTAATATGGATGTTGTTGTGTTTGTTTGTTGGTGTACATGCTGAATTTGGAAAACCTCACCGAACCCTATTAAGCAGTCTCAAATGAGCAACATTATGCTTTAATATACTTAGAACTATAAAAATTATGCTTCAATATGCTTTGTTATTAACATTATGCTTTAATATGGATGTTGTTGTGTTCAATATACTTAGAACTATAAAAATTGTTCAATATACTTAGAACTATAATAAGTTCAATATAGTTAGTTGCATTGTTAAGCAATGCCATGATATAAATTGGAAATTTTGTTACTGTTTGAATATTAATCTCTAACTAATTTTTCAAACTTATTTAGTGATTGACAAGTTAAGTTTTGGTCTTATAGTAAATGGGTCGTACTTGGATGTACAATAGGGTACATGAAAATAGGCGCGGATTGAAAGAGGAGTATGTTAGTGGTGTTAAAGATTTTGTGAAGAGGGCTTTGAAACAACCGATTTGTATATCTGAGGGAGGGATAAGGTGTCCGTGCATAAAATGCAAGTGTATGAAGATATCTGCAGCAACTACTGTTAGACTTCACTTGTACCGGGATGGATTTCAACCAGATTATTGGATTTAGACTGAACACGGAGAAGTGAAGCCAATGGTTGAAACAAGAGGTGGTTCGACTAGTAGTAGGATTGTGCATCACGACGACCAATTGAATGGAATGGACGAAATGGTGTTTGATGCTTTTAGGCCTTATCGAGATGTCCTTGATGTGAACACTAACATGGGAAATGAGACATTTGTTGAGGATGAGTTGCCTAACGAAGATGCAAAACGGTTTTATGACAAGTTGATATCCACCAACAAGCCCATCTACGAGGGGGCTACCCAATCAATGTTATCAATTTGTGTTCAACTTGTGGCAATTAGGTCTAATTGGCATGTTCCACAAAAAGGTATAGATTTTGTTACAAAAATGCTTAAAGAGATTTTGTGTTATAGATTTTATTTAATACTATATTTCTTCAATACATTAATGCAGACTCACTCCTAGCAAAGCAGTTGCAGATGCCATTAGGTATGCCATACAAAAACAATTTCGTGAGCCTATCTATGGTTGGAGTGCAACCACTGACATAATTAGACAAGATTGGTTTGAAAAGTTTGCGGTAAGCCTTTGAATATAATTATATGTTCAATTCATTTTTCTAGCATATATAGGGAGAATTGTGTAATATGTTTTGTTGATAGTAGTTAGTACATATATACTTTTTGTTATTCCCAGGAGAAGGTATCGTGGGATCCTTGTCATAATAATATTGTGAAACGTCTGTTTGAACAAAAGGCCGCTAAAAGACTATCAGATATGCTTACAAAGGTGAGGAAAAAAGGGACTCGACCTAGTTGGATAGGTGAGGAAGCTTGGACTGGTCTTCAAGCATATTGGGAAGGTACATCATTCAAGAACATCTCCAACCAAAATAAGACCAATCGAGCTTCAACAAGAGGCGGGGCTGTCCACACCTCAGGCCGCAAAGCTCATATTGATGTTGCGATTGAGCTTGTATGTATTAAATTTACATTTACTTAAAATTAATACAATTTAATGTTATGATTTCTAATTCTGTGTTGTGATCCAATAATCTTGATTTTATTTGTAGAGCAATAACCTTCAAAGAGATTTACTTCCAGATGAGTTATTTTTGACAACCCACAAGAGAAAAAATGGCACTTGGGTTGATAGTCGCGCAGAATCTACCTATGTATGTTCTTTATTTATGTAAATTCTTTATGCAAATTCTTTATATTACAAATCAACCAAAAAATAATATGATGTCATTTATACCTAGAAGAACAATCCCTTTATTATACACTTGTTTAATTTATTTTAGAAATTTGATCATATATTACGTTATTAATTTATTCCATTTTTCAGGGAACATTTAAAAAAAAATTGGAGGAAGTACAAACACAGATTGGCGAAACAAGTGAAGAAAGTGGTAAAGAGGTAGATGGAGGGACAATACTTAAGTTATGGACTGAATATGCAGGGGGTCGCACTCGTGGTCGAGTTTATGGTACAGGAGACCTGTCCATTAACGTTCGACAGGGGTGTGTATCGCTTACACAACATTCCCAGAATCCTTCTAATTCTATGACTGGGACGTCTTTAGAAGCGGAGAGGGCAGCTAGAATTAGAGCTGAACAAATTGCTCAGGATGCAGTGTCCCAGGCTCAAGTGGCTACCAAGGTCGCCGAAGAGGCTAGGGAGCGTTCAAAGAAGTTAGAGAATGATTTTGATGCATTAAAGCAATTTTTTGGAGACAAATTTGACGCTTTGGCCCGTCAATCAACTGGTGGATCATCTACTGCGAGTCATCCTCCTTCGCATCCTCATTACGATCATAATTTGGACGATGTGTCGCTTGACGAACCTTAGTGTCATAGTTATGCTTACTTTTTGTAGTGGTTGACAATTATGTATTAGGTAACTTTTTTAAAGTTGTTATTCGATACTATTTATTATTTTGTAGTTTCAGAACACATGATATTTTGATATCTAATTTAATACTCTGTGTGTTTGTTATAATGTCAATGAATGACTTTTAATGTTTATTAGCAATCAATTATATTATAAAAAAAAAATGAAATTCAGCAAAGCAGGGGCTATAAAAT
>NC_021165.2:49885388-49886812 GCF_000331145.2 Cicer arietinum
CGTGTTGATTAATTGTGATGAAATTAAACCATATCTTGAGTAAGTGTTCATCATAATGCGTGGAAAATTATATTGATGCAAACCATAATACGTATTTACTTATGAACTATGTGATTGTTGGCAGCTTATTCTTGGAGAATCACTCAATCAATGAAGAAGACGCATCTAGACGTATACATGCAGAGTTTCCCATATGGCTGAAAGCATATGTAAATGACGAGGCAAATGAAGTGACTAACAAAGACATAATAGCACTATCTCGTGGTCCTTCATCAATGGCAATATCTTGGAACATTTACTTTGTTAACGGGTACACGTTTCACACTAAGGCCTACAACATTAATAAAAAGACAATCAATAGTGGGGTGCATGTAAGGGGTCTTACTGAAGGAGGAGAAGATGATTACTATGGCACGATCAACAATATCATAGAACTAGATTACTTTGGTCTCAAGGACAAGGTTGCATTATTTTATTGTGAATGGTTTGACCCAACAAAAAATAGGGGTACAAAGATTCATCCACAATATCAAATTGTTGATATTAAGATGGATAAACGCTATCGTCTTTATGATCCTTTCATCCTTGTGCAAAATGCAAGACAAGTGTATTATGTCCCCTATCCAGAAATGTGTAGAGATAAGCGTGGATGGTGTGTGGCAATTACCACAAAACCAAGGGGTCACGTGGAGATTGACAACACAGAGGATGAAATGCCTTATCAGTCTGATGGGATGTCACATGTTCTACCAATTGCAGAAATAGAACCAATATCTTATTTACGTGACAACTCACAAGTAGATGTGTTCGAAGAGATTTTTATGTATTATGTATTTTGTGATCGAACATATTACAACTTGTTGATTCTGTATTATGTATTTTGATAAATTGTATTATGTATTTTGTGATCGAACATATTACAACTTGTTGATTCTGTATTATGTATTTTGATAAATTGTATTATGTATTTTGTGATCGAACATATTACAACTTGTTGATTCTGTATTATGTATTTTGATAAATTGTATTATGTATTTTGTATTGCACTGTTCATTTTGTATTTACGTGACTTGTTTTATTTACTCTTTTTTACTTTATGACAACAGATGACGAACAAAGGTGGCGGTGATAAAGGAAAGGCCCATCCTACTAGGGGTAAACCAAAGATGTTGCGACCGGGTAAGATGTCGCAACTTGTCTACCACTAGGCCACTTCATTGTTCGTCTCCAGCTCCGTCTCAGCCTCCAACATCAACTAAGATGGTAGCACCTGTTGATACTATAACACCACCATCCCACTCGACACCATCTCCCATCCATGCCTCAACCCCTGAGGTATTTGTCTTTATGCCGACTCCAGGTTTAAGTATTCATACCATGGGTGCCTCTTCACAACATTCCCCACATGAGGCTTTGGTAGAGAA
>NC_021165.2:49887464-49905019 GCF_000331145.2 Cicer arietinum
ACATCATTCAAGAACATCTCCAACCAAAATAAGACCAATCGAGCTTCAACAAGAGGCGGGGCTGTCCACACCTCAGGTCGCAAGGCTCATATTGATGTTGCGATTGAACTCGTATTATTAAATTTACATTTACTTAAAATTAATACAATTTAATGTTATGATTTCTAATTATGAGTTGTGATCCAATAATCTTGATTTTATTTATAGAGCAATAACCTTCTAAGAGAGTTACTTCCAGATGAGTTATTTTTGACAACCCACAAGAGAAAAAATGGCGCTTGGGTTGATAGTCGCGCATAATCTACCTATGTATGTTCTTTATTTATGTAAATTCTTTATGCAAATTCTTTATATTACAAATCAACCCAAAAATAATATGATGTCATTTATATCTAGAAGAACAATCCCTTTATTATACACTTGTTTGTTTAATTTATTTTAGAAATTTGATCATATATTACGTTATTAATTTATTCCATTTATCAGGGAACATTTAAAAAAAATTGGAGGAAGTACAAACACAAATTGGCGAAACAAGTGAACAAAGTGGTAAAGAGGTAGATGGAGGGACAATACTTAAGTTATGGACTGAATCTGCAGGGGGTCGCACTCGTGGTCGAGTTTATGGTACGGGAGACTTGTCCATTAACGTTCGACAGGGGTGTGTATCGCTTACACAACATTCCCAGAATCCTTCTAATTCTATGACTGGGATGTCTTTAGAAGCGGAGAGGGCAGCTAGAATTAGAGCTGAACAAATTGCTCAGGATGCAGTGGCCCAAGCTCAAGTGGCTACCAAGGTCGCCGAAGAGGCTAGGGAGCGTTCAAAGAATTTAGAGAATGATTTTGATGCATTAAAGCAATTTTTTGGAGATAAAATTGACGCTTTGCACCGTCAATCAACTGGTGGATCATCTACTGCGAGCCATCCTCCTTCGCATCCTCATTACGATCATAATTTGGACGACGTGTTGCTTGACGAACCTTAATGTTATAGTTATGCTTACTTTTTGTAGTGGTTGACAATTAGGTATTAGGTAACTTTGTATTCGATACTATTTAGTATTTTGTAGTTTCAGAACACATGATATTTTGTTATGTTATTTAATACTCTGTGTGTTTGTTATAATGTCAATGAATGACTTTTAATGTTTATTATCAATCAATTATATTATTAAAAAAAAATAAAATTCAGCAAAGCAGGGGCTATAAAATTCAAAACAGTATATTAAAAAAATGTTGACCATAGCGTCGGCCAATCCGACGCTACTATATAAATTTAATTGACTTTTATTTTGACCTTAGCTTCGGCCAGCCGATGCTACTAATTTCGTTGACTACTGTTTGTTGACCGTAGCGTCGGCCATCCGACGCAACCATTTTCAACCCCAGCTGACGTGGCACTGCCATTTTTAGCGTCGGATGTTTCAAATTTAAAAATAGCGTAGGCGTAGCGTCGGCCTAGCCGACGCTAACGTAGCGTCGGATGGTAATTGTCCGACGCTAATAATTAGCTTCGACCGTTTTAGCCTAGGCCCGACTCCGACGCTAATCCGACGCTAAATCAACGTTAGCGTCGGCTTTTGGCCAGTTAGCGTCGGCTTTTGGCCGACGCTAAAACCTATTTTTCTAGTAGTGTTAGTAGATGAACAAGATTCGTTAAAAACTCTAATTGGACTAGGATAAGCCTAGGGCGGACGAAAATGACATAAAAGTTAATCCAATGACACAAATCATCTTATTGGATGCGCAAGATTGGTTAAAAACCCTAATTTGACTGGAATAAGCCTAGGGAGGACGAAAATGACCTAAATCTTAATCCAATGACACAAACAAACCTATTGGATGCACACGATTGGTTAGAAACCTTAATTGGACAAGAATAAGTCTAGGGAGGGCAAAAATGACCTAAATGTTAATCCAATGACACAAACACACCTATTGGATGCACAAAAATGGTTAAAAACCCTAATTCGTTTAGAATAAGCCTAGGGCGGACGAAAATGACCTAAATATTAATCCAATGACACAAACACACCTATTGGATGCACAAAAATGGTTAAAAACCCTAATTCGTTTAGAATAAGCCTAGGGCGGACGAAAATGACCTAAATATTAATCCAATGACACAGATGTACTTATTAGATGAACAAGATTGGTTAAAAACTCTAATTGGACTAGGATAAGCCTAGGGCATACGAAAATGATATAAAAGTTAATCCAATGACACAATTGATCTTATTGGATGCACAAGATTGGTTAAAAACCCTAATTTAACTAGAATAAGCTTAGGGAGGACGAAAATGACCTAAATATTAATACAACGACACATACACCATATTGGATGCCCAAGATTGGTTAAAAATCCTAATTGGACTAGAATAAACCTAGGGAGGACGAAAATGTCCTAAATGTTAAACCAATGACACAAATGAACTTATTGGATGCATAAGATTGGTTAAAAACCCTATTTGGACTAGAATAAGCCTGGGAGGACGAAAATGACCTAAATCATAATCCAATTACTCAAACACAGCAATTGGATGTACAAGATTGGTTAAAAACCCTTATTGGACTAGAATAAGCCTAGGGAGGACGAAAATGTCCTAAATGTTAAACCAATGACACAAATGAACTTATTGGATGCCTAAGATTGCTTAAAAACCCTATTTGGACTAGAATAAGCCTAGGGAGGAAGAAAATGACCTAAATGTTCGTCCAATGACACAAACACACCTATTGGATGCACAAAAATGGTTAAAAACTCTATTTCGTTTAGAATATGCCTAGGGTGGACGAAAATGACCAAAATTTTAATCCAGTGACACAAATGTACTTATTAGATGAACAAGATAGGTTAAAAACTCTAATTGGACTAGGATAAGCCTAGGGCGGCCGAAAACGATATAAAAGTTAATCCAATGACAAAAATGATCTTATTGGATGCACAAGATTGATTAAAAACCCTAATTTGACTAGAATACGCCTAGGGAGGACGAAAATGACCTAAATCTTAATCCAATGACACAAACGCACCTATTGGAAGCACACGATTGGTTAGAAACCTTAATTGGACAAGAATAAGTCTATGGAGGATGAAAATTACCTAAATGTTAATCCAATGACACAAACAGACTAATTGGATGCACAAGATTGGTTAAAAACTCTAATTGGACTAGAATAAGCCTAGGGAGGATGAAAATGACCTAAATATTAATCCAATGACACAAATGTACTTATTAGATGAACAAGATTGGTTAAAAACTCTAATTGGACTAGAATAAGCCTAGGGAGGACGAAAATGACCTAAATATTAATCCAATGACACAAATGTACTTATTAGATGAACAAGATTGGTTAAAAACTCTAATTGGACTAGGATAAGCGTAGGGCGGGCGAAAATGATATAAAAGTTATGCCAATGACACAAATGATCTTATTGAATGCACGAGATAGGTTAAAAACCCTAATTTGACTAGAATAAACCTAGGTAGGACGAAAATAACTTAAATCTTAATCCAATGACACAAACACACCTATTAGATGCACACGATTGGTTAGAAACCTTAATAGGACAAGAATAAGTCTTGGGAGGACGAAAATGACTTAAATGTTAATCCAATGACACAACACACGTATTGGTGCAAAAGATTGGTTAAAAATTCTAATTGGACTAGAATAAGCCTAGGGAGGACGAAAATGTCCTAAATGTTAAACCAATGACACAAATGAACTTATTGGATGCACAAGATTGGTTAAAAACCCTATTTGGACTAGAATAAGCCTGGGAGGACGAAAATGACCTAAATCATAATCCAATTACTCAAACAAAACAATTGAATGTACAAGATTGGTTAAAAACCCTTATTGGACTAGAATAAGCCTAGGGAGGACAAAAATGACTTATATGTTTATCCAATGACACATTTGAACTTATTTGATGCACCAGATTGGTTAAAAACCCTAATTGGACAAGAATAAGCCTAGGGAGGACGAAAATGTCCTAAATGTTAAACCAATGACACAAATGAACTTATTGGATGCACAAGATTGGTTAAAAACCCTAATTGGACAAGAATAAGCCTAGGGAGGACGAAAATGTCCTAAATGTTAAACCAATGACACAAATGAACTTATTGGATGCACAAGATTGGTTAAAAACCCTAATTGGATTAAAATAAGCCTAGGTAGGACGAAAATGACCTAAATGTTAATCCAATGACACAAACACACCTATTGGATGGACACGATTGGTTAGAAACCTTAAATGGACAAGAATAAGTCTAGGGAGTTCGTAAATGACCTATATGTTAATCCAATGACACAAATGGACTAGTTGGATGCACAAGGTTGGTTAAAAACCCTAATTGGACAAGAATAAGCCTAGGGAGGACGAAAATGACCTAAATATTAATCCAATGACACAAACACACCTATTCGATGCACAAAAATGGTTAAAAACTCTATTTCGTTTAGAATAAGCCTAGGGTGGACGAAAATGACCAAAATTTTAATCCAATGACACAGATGTACTTATTAGATGAACAAGATTGGTTAAACACTCTAATTGGACTAGGATAAGCCTAGAGCGGACGAAAACGATATAAAAGTTAAACCAATAACACAAATGATCTTATTGGATGCACAAGATTGATTAAAAACCCTAATTTGACTATAATACGCCTAGGGAGGAGGAAAATGACCTAAATCTTAATCCAATGACACAAACGCACCTATTGGATGCACAAGATAGGTTAAAAACCCTAATTGGACTAAAATAAGCAAAGGGAGGACGAAAATGACCTAAATGTTAATCCAATGACACAAACACACCTATTGGATGCACACGATTGGTTAGAAACCTTAATTGGACAAGAATAAGTATAAGGAGGATGAAAATGACCTAAATGTTAATCCAATGACACAAATAGACTAATTGGATGCACAAGATTGGTTAAAAACACTAATTGGACTAGAATAAGCCTAGGGAGGACGAAAATTACCTAAATGTTAATCCAATTACACAAACACACCTATTGGATGCACAAAAATGGTTAAAAACCCTAATTCGTTTAGAATAAGCCTAGGGCGAACGAAAATGACCTAAATATTAATCCAATGACACAAACACACCTATTGGATGCACAAGATTGGTTAAAACCCCTAATTGGACTAGAATAAACCTAGGAAGGACGAAAATGACCTAAATGTTAATCCAATGACACAAACACACCTATTGGATGCACAAGATTGGTTAAAACCCCTAATTGGACTAGAATAAACCTAGGAAGGACGAAAATGACCTAAATGTTAATCCAATGACACAAACACACCTATTGGATGCACAAAAATGGTTAAAAACCCTAATTCGTTTAGAATAAGCCTAGGGCGAACGAAAATGACCTAAATATTAATCCAATGACACAAATGTACTTATTAGATGAACAAGATTGGTTAAAAACTCAAATTGGACTAAGATAAGCGTAGGGCGGACGAAAATGAAATAAAAGTTATGCCAATGACACAAATGATCTTATTGGATGCACAAGATAGGTTAAAAACCCTAATTTGACTAGAATAAACCTAGGTAAGACGAAAATAACTTAAATCTTAATCCAATAACACAAACACACCTATTTGATGCACAAGATTGATTAGAAACCTTAATAGGACAAGAATAAGTCTAGGGAGGACGAAAATGACCTAAATGTTAATCCAATGACACAAACACACCTATTGGATGCACAAGATTGGTTAAAAACCCTTATTGGACTAGAATAAGCCTAGGGAGGACGAAAATGACCTAAATGTTAATCCAATGACACAACACACGTATTGGTGCAAAAGATTGGTTAAAAATCCTACTTGGACTAGAATAAGCCTAGAAAGGACGAAAATGTCCTAAATGTTAAACCAATGACACAAATGAACTTATTGGATGCACAAGATTGGTTAAAAACCCTATTTGGACTAGAATAAGCCGGGGAGGACGAAATCGACCTAAATCTTAATCCAATTTCATAAACACAACTATTGGATGTATAAGAATGGTTAAAAACCCTAATTAAACATGAATTAGCCTAGAGAGGACAAAAATGACCTAAATGTTAATCCAATGACACAAATGAACTAATCGGATGCACAAGATTGGTTAAAAACCCTAATTAGACAAGCATAAGGCTAGGGTTGACGAAAATGACCTAAATGTTAATCCAATGACACAAATGAACTAATCGGATGCACAAGATTGGTTAAAAACCCTAATTAGACAAGCATAAGGCTAGGGTTGACGAAAATGACCTAAATGTTAATCCAATGACACAAATGAACTAATCGGATGCACAAGATTGGTTAAAAACCCTAATTAGACAAGCATAAGGCTAGGGTTGACGAAAATGACCTAAATGTTAATCCAATGACACAAATGAACTAATCGGATGCACAAGATTGGTTAAAAACCCTAATTGGACAAGTATAAGCTTAAGGAGGACAAAAATGACCTAAATGTTAATCCAATTACGCAAACACACCTATTGGATTCACAAGATTGGTTAAAAACCTTAATTGGATTAGAATAAGTCTAGGGAGGACGAAAATGTCCAAATTGTTGACCAATGATACGAATGACCTTATTGAATGCACAAGATTGGTTAAAAACCACAATTGGACTTGAATAAGCCTTGGGAGGACGAAAATGACCTAAATGTTAATCCAATGACACAAACTCACTTATTGGATGCACCAAAATGGTTAAAAACCCTAATTCGTTTAGAATAAGCCTAGGGCGGACGAAAATGACCTAAATATTAATCCAATGACACAAATGTACTTATTAGATGAACAAGATTGGTTAAAAACTCTAATTGGACTAGGATAAGCCTAGGGCGGACAAAAATGATATAAAAGTTAATCCAATGACACAAATGATCTTATTGGATGTACAAGATTGGTTAAAAACCCTAATTTGACTAGAATAAGCTTAGGGAGGACGAAAATGAACTAAATATTAATACAATTACACAAACACACCTATTGGATGCACAAGATTAGTTAAAAACCTTATTTGGACTAGAATAAGTCTAGGGAGGACGAAAATGTCCTAAATGATAATCCAATGACACAAACACACCTATTGGACGCACAAGATTGGTCAAAAACCAAAATTGGACTAGAATAAGCCTAGGGACGAAGAAAATGACCTAAATGTTAATCCAATGACACAAATGAACTTATTGGATGCACAAGAGTGATTAAAAACCCTAATTGGACTAGTATAAGTCTAGGGAGGACGAAAATGTCCCAAATGTTAAACTAATGACACAAATGAACTTATTGCATCCACAAGATTAGTTAAAAACCATAATTGGACTAGAATAAGGCTAGGGAGGACAAAAATGACCTAAATGTTCAATCCAATGACACAAACACATGTATTGAATGCACAAGACATGTTAAAACCCCTAATTGGACTAAAATAAGCCTAGGGAGGATGAAAATGACATAAATGTTAAACCAATGAAACAAATGAACTTATTGGATGCACAAGATTGGTTAAAAACCGAATTAAACTAGAATAAGCCTAGGGAGGACGATAATGACCTAAATGTTAATCCAATGACACAAACACACCTATTGGATGCACCAAAATGGTTAAAAACCCTAATTCGTTTAGAATAAGCCTAGGGCGGACGAAAATGACCTAAATGTTCATCCACTGACACAAATGAACTTATTGGATGCACAAGATTGGTTAAAAACCCTAATTTGACTGGAATAAGCCTAGGGAGGACGATAATGACCTAAATGTTAATCCAATGACACAAACACACCTATTGGATGCACCAAAATGGTTAAAAACCCTAATTCGTTTAGAATAAGCCTAGGGCGGACGAAAATGACCTAAATCTTAATCCAATGACACAAACACACCTATTGGATGCACACGATTGGTTAAAAATCCTAATTGGACTAGAATAAGCCTAGGGAGGGCGAAAATGACCTAAATGTTAATCCATGACACAAACACACCTATTGGATGCACAAAAATGGTTAAAAACCCTAATTCGTTTAGAATATGCTTTGGGCGGACGAAAATGACCTAAATATTAATCCAATGACACAAATGTACTTATTAGATGAACAAGATTGGTTAAAAACTCTAATTGGACTAGGATAAGCCTAGGGCGGACGAAAATGACCTAAATATTAATCCAATGACACAAATGTACTTATTAGATGAACAAGATTGGTTAAAAACTCTAATTGGACTAGGATAAGCCTAGGGCGGACGAAAATAATATAAAAGTTATTCCAATGAAACAAATGAACTCATTGGATGCACAAGATTGGTTAAAAACCCTAATTTGACTAGAATAACCCTAGGGAGGACGAAAATGACCAAAATCTTAATCCAATGACACAAACACACCTATTAGATGCACACGATTTGTTAGAAACCTTAATTGGACAAGAATAAGTCTAGGGAGGACGAAAATGACTTAAATGTTAATCCAATGACACAGATGGACTAATTGGATGCACAAGATTCGTTAAAAATCCTAATTGAACTAGAATAAGCCTAGGGAGGACGAAAATGACCTAAATGTTTATCCAATGACACAAACACACCTATTGGATGCACCAAAATGGTTAAAAACCCTAATTCGTTTAGAATAAGCCTACGGCGGACGAAAATGACCTAAATATTAATCCATTGACACAAATGTACTTATTAGATGAACAAGATTGGTTAAAAAACTCTAATTAAACTAGGATAAGCTTAGGGCAGACCAAAATGATATAAAAGTTAATCCAATGACACAAATGATCTTATTGGAAGCACAAGATTGGTTAAAAACTCTAATTTGACTAGAATAAGCTTAGGGAGGACGAAAATGACCTAAATATTAATACATTGACACAGACACCATATTGGATGCCTAAGATTGGTTAACAATCCTAATTGGACTAGAATAAGCATAGGGAGGACGATAATGTCCTAAATGTTAAACCAATGACAAAAATGAACTTATTGGATGCACAAGATTGGTTAAAAACCCTATTTGGACTAGAATAAGCCTGGGAGGACGAAAATGACTGAAATCATAATCCAATTACTCAAACACAACTATTGGATGTACAAGATTGGTTAAAAACCCTAATTGGACTAGAATAAGCCTAGGGAGGACAAAAATGACTTAAATGTTTATCCAATGACACATTTGAACTTATTTGATGCACAAGACTGGTTAAAAACCCTAATTGGATTAAAATAAGCCTAGGTAGGACGAAAATGACCTAAATGTTAATCCAATGACACAAATGGACTAGTTGGATGCACAAGGTTGGTTAAAAACCCTAATTGGACTAGAATAAGCCTAGGGAGGACGAAAATGACCTAAATGTTAATCCAATGACACAAATGGACTAGTTGGATGCACAAGGTTGGTTAAAAACCCTAATTGGACTAGAATAAGCCTAGGGAGGACGAAAATGACCTAAATGTTAATCCAATGACACAAATGGACTAGTTGGATGCACAAGGTTGGTTAAAAACCCTAATTGGACTAGAATAAGCCTAGGGAGGACGAAAATGACCTAAATGTTAATCCAATGACACAAACACACCTATTGGATGCACATTATTGGTTAGAAACCTTAAATGGACAAGAATAAGTCTAGGGATGACGAAAATGACCTAAATGTTAATCCAATGACACAAATGGACTAGTTGGATGCACAAGGTTGGTTAAAAACCCTAATTGGACTAGAATAAGCCTAGGGGGGGACCAAAATGACCTAAATATTAATCCAATGACTCAAACAAACCTATTGGATGCATAAAATTGGTTAAAAACTCTAATTTGTTTAGAATAAGCCTAGGGTGGACGAAAATGACCAAAATTTTAATCCAATGACACAAATGTACTTATTAGATGAACAAGATTGGTTAAAAAACTCTAATTAAACTAGGATAAGCTTAGGGCGGACAAAAATGATATATAAGTTAATCCAATGACACAAATGATCTTATTGGAAGCACAAGATTGGTTAAAAACCCTAATTTGACTAGAATACGCCTAGGGAGGACGAAAATGACCTAAATCTTAATCCAATTACACAAAAGCACATATTGGATGCACACGACTGGTTAGAAACCTTAATTGGACAAGAATAAGTCTATAGAGGATGAAAATGACCTAAATGTTAATCCATTGACACAAAAAGACTAATTGGATGCACAAGATTGGTTAAAAACACTAATTGGACTAGAATAAGCCTAGGGAGGACGAAAATTACCTAAATGTTAATCTAATGACACAAACACACTTGTTGGATGCACAAAAATAGTTAAAAACCCTAATTCGTTTAGAATAAGCCTAGGGCGAACGAAAATGACCTAAATAATAATCCAATGACACAAATGTACTTATTAGATGAACAAGATTGGTTAAAAACACAAATTGGACTAGGATAAGCGTAGGGCGGACGAAAATGATATAAAAGTTATGCCAATGACACAGATGATCTTAATGGATGCACAAGATAGGTTAAAAACCCTAATTTGACTAGAATAAACCTAGGTAAGACGAAAATGACTTAAATCTTAATCCAATGACACAAACACACCTATTGGATGCACACGATTGGATAGAAACCTTAATTGGACAAGAATGAGTCTAGGGAGGACGAAAATGACCTAAATGTTAATCAAATGACACAACACACGTATTGGTGCACAAGATTGGTTAAAAATCCTACTTGGACAAGAATAAGCCTAGAGAGGACGAAAATGTCCTAAATTTTAAACCAATGACACAAATGAACTTATTGGATACACAAGATTGGTTAAAAATCCTATTTGGACTAGAATAAGCCGAGGAGGACGAAAACGACCTAAATCTTAATCCAGTTAAACAAACACAACTATTGGATGTACAAGATTGGTTAAAAACCCTAATTAAACATGAATAAGCCAAGGGAGGACAAAAATGACCTAAATGTTAATCCAATGACACAAATGAACTAATCGGATGCACAAGATTGGTTAAAAACCCTAGTTGGACAAGTATAAGCTTTAGGAGGACGAAAATGACCTAAATGTTAATCCAAGTACGCAAACACACCTATTGGATTCACAAGATTGGTTAAAAACCTTAGTTGGATTAGAATAAGTCTAGGGAGGACGAAAATGTCCAAAATGTTAAACCAATTATACAAATGACCTTATTGAATGCACAAGATTGGTTAAAAACCATAATTGGACTGAATAAGCCTTGGGCGGACGAAAATGACCTAAATGTTAATCCAATGACACAAACACACCTATTGGATGCACCAAAATGGTTAAAAACCCTAATTCGTTTAGAATAAGCCTATGGCGGACGAAAATGACCTAAATATTAATCCAACGGCATAAATGTACTTATTAGATGAACAAGATTGGTTAGAAACTCTAATTGGACTAGGATAAGCTTAGGGCGGACAAAAATGATATAAAAGTTAATCCAATGACACAAATGATCTTATTGGATGCACATGATTGGTTAAAAATCCTAATTTGACTACAATAAGCTTAGGGAGGACGAAAACACACCTATTGGATGCACAAGATTGGTTAAAAACCTTATTTGGACTAGAATAAGTCTAGGGAGGACGAAAATGTCCAAAATGTTAACTCCATGACACAAATGACTTTATTGGATGCACAAGATTGGTTAAAAACCATAATTGGACTTGAGTAAGCCTAGGGAGGACGAAAATGACCTAAATGTTAATCCAATGATACAAAACACCTATTGGATGCACAAGATTGGTCAAAAACCATAATTGAACTAGAATAAGCCTAGGGACGACGAAAATGACTAAAAAATAAATCCATTGACACAAATGAACTTATTGGATGCACAATAGTGATTAAAAACCCTAATTGGACTAGTATAAGTCTTGGGAGGACGAAAATGTCCTAAATATTAAACTAATGACACAAATGAACTTATTGCATCCACAAGATTGGTTAAAAACCATAATTGGACTAGAATAAGCCTAGGGAGGACAAAAATGAACTAAATGTTAAATCCAATGACACAAACACATGTATTGGATTCACAAGACAGGTTAAAACCCCTAATTGGACTAAAATAAGCCTAGGGAGGACGAAAATGACATAAATGTTAAACCAATGAAAGAAATGAACTTATTGGATGCACAAGATTGGTTAAAAACCCTAATTAAACTAGAATAAGCCTAGGGAGGACGATAATGACCTAAATGTAAATCCAATGACACAAACACACCTATTGGATGTACCAAAATGGTTGAAAACACTAATTCGTTTAGAATAAGCCTAGGGCGGACGAAAATCACCTAAATATTAATCCAATGACACAAATGTACTTATTAGATGAACAAGATTGGTTAAAAACTCTAATTGGACTAGGATAAGCCTAGGGAGGACGAAAATGGCCTAAATCTTAATCCAATGACACAAACACACGTATTGGATGCACAGGATTGGTTAGAATCCTTAATCGGACAAGAAAAAGTGTAGGGAGGGCAAAAATGACCTAAATGTTAATCCAATGACACAAATGGACTAATTGTATGCACAAGATTGATTAAAAACCCTAATTGGACAAGAATAAGCTTAGGGAGGACGAAAATGACCTAAATGTTAATCCAATTACGCAAACACACCTATTGGATTCACAAGATTGGTTAAAAACCTTAATTGGACTAGAATAAGTCTAGGGAAGACGAAAATGTCCAAAATGTTAAACCAATGAAACAAATGACTTTATTGAATGCACAAGTTTGGTTAAAAACCATAATTCGACTTGAATAAGCCTTGGGAGGACAAAAATGACCTAAATGTTAATCCAATGACACAAACACACCTATTGGATGCACAAGATTGGTCAAAAACCATAATTGGACTAGAATAAGCCTAGGGAGGACGAAAATGACCTAAATTTTAATCCAATAACACAAATCAACTTATTGGATGCACTAGCTTGTTAAAAACCCTAATTGGACTAGTATAAGTCTAGGGAGGACGAAAATGTCCTAAATGTTAAACCAATGACACAAATGAACTTATTGCATCCACAAAATTGGTTATAAACCATAATTGGCCTAGAATAAGCCTATGGAGGACAAAAATGACCTAAATGTTAAATCCAATGACACAAACACATGTATTGGTGCACAAGATTGGTTAAAAATCCTAATTGGACAAGAAAAAGCCCAAGGAGGACGAAAATGATATAAAAGTTAATTCAATGACACAGATGAACTTATTGAATTCACAAGATTGGTTGAAAACTCTAATTGGACTAGAATAAGCCTAGGGAGGACGAATATGACCTAAATCATAATGCAATGACACAAACACACCTATGGGATGCACAAGATAGGTTAAAAATCCTAATTGGACTAAAATAAGCCTAGGGAGGACGAAAATGACATAAATGTTAAACCAATGACACAAATGAACTTATTGGATGCACAAGATTTGTTAAAAACCCTAATTGCACTAGAATAAGCCTAGGGAGGACGAAAAAGACCTAAATGTTAATCCAATGACACAAACACACCTATGGGATGCACAAGATAGGTTAAAAATCCTAATTGGACTAAAATAAGCCTAGGGAGGACAAAAATGACATAAATGTTAAACCAATGACACAAATGAACTTATTGTATGCACAAGATTTGTTAAAAACCCTAATTGCACTAGAATAAGCCTAGGGAGGACGAAAAAGACCTAAATATTAATCCAATGACACAACACACCTATTGGTGCACAAGATTGGTTAAAAACCCTAATTGCACTAAAATAAGCCCACGGAGGACGGAAACGAGTTAATACAATGACACAACCCACGTATTGGTGCACAAGATTGGTTAAAAATCTTACTTGGACTAGAATAAGCCTAGAGAGGACGAAAATGTCCTAAATGTTAAACCAATGACACAAATGAACTTATTGGATGCACAAGATTGGTTAAAAACCCTAATTGGACTAAAATAAGCCTAGAGAGGACGAAAATGTCCTAAATGTTAAACCAATGACACAAATGAACTTATTGGATGCACAAGATTGGTTAAAAACCCTATTTGGACTAGAATAAGCCGGGGAGGACGAAAATGACCTAAATATTAATCCAATTACACAAACACAACAAATGGATGTACAAGATTGGTTAAAAACCCTAATTGGACAAGAAAAAGCCCAAGGAGGACGAAAATGATATAAAAGATAATCCAATGACAGAGATGAACTTATTGAATTCACAAGATTGGTTAAAAACTCTAATTGAACTAGAATAAGCCTAGGGAGGACGAAAATGACCTAAATGTTCATCCAATGACACAAATGAACTTATTGGATGCACAAGATTGGTTAAAAACCCTAATTGCACTTGAATAAGCCTAGGGAGGACGAAAATGACCTAAATGTTCATCCAATGACACAAATGAACTTATTGGATGCACAAGATTGGTTAAAAACCCTAATTGCACTTGAATAAGCCTAGGGAGGACGAAAATGACCTAAATCATAATCCAATGACACAAACACACCTATGGGATGCACAAGATAGGTTAAAAACCCTAATTGGACTAAAATAAGCCTAGAGAGGACGAAAATGACATAAATGTTAAACCAATGACACAAATGAACTTATTGGATGCACAAGATTGGTTAAAAACCCTAATTGCACTTGAATAAGCCTAGGGAGGACGAAAATGACCTAAATGTTAATCCAATGAGACAACACACGTATTGGTGCACAAGATTGGTTAAAAATCCTAATTGGACTAGAATAAGCCTAGAGAGGACGAAAATGTCCTAAATGTTAACCAATGACACAAATGAACTTATTGGATGCACAAGATTGGTTAAAAACCCTGTTTGGACTAGAATCAGCCAGGGAGGACGAAAATGACCTAAATCTTAATCAAATTACACAAACATAACCATTGGATGTAAAAGATTGGTTAAAAACCCTTATTGGACTAGAATAAGCCTAGGGAGGACAAAAACGACTTAAATGTTAATCCAATGACACAATTGAACTTATGGGATGCACAAGATTTGTTAAAAACCCTTATTGGATTAAAATAAGCCTAGGGACGACGAAAATGACCTAAATGTTAATCCAATGACACCAACACACCTATTGGATGCACACGATTGGTTAGAAACCTTAATTGGACATGAATAAGTCTAGGGAGGACGAAAATGACCTAAATGTTAATCCAATGACACAAATGGACTAATTGGATGCACAAGATTGGTTAAAAACCTTAATTGGACTAGAATAAACCTAGGAAGGACGAAAATGATCTAAATGGTAATCCAATGACACAAATGGACTAATTGGATGCACAAGATTGGTTAAAAACCATAATTGCACTAGAATAAGCCTAGGGAGGACGAAAATGACCTAAATGTTAATCCAATGACACAACACACGTATTGGTGCACAAGATTGGTTAAAAATCCTACTTGGACTAGAAAAAGCCTAGAGAGGACGAAAATGTCCTAAATGTTAAACCAATGACACAGATGAACTTATTCGATGCACAAGCTTGGTTAAAAACCCTATTTGGACTAGAATAAGCCAGGGAGGACGAAAATGACCTAAATCTTAATCCAATTACACAAACACAACTATTGGATGTACAATGTAACACCCCGTTTTTCTAAGCGAGGGTGTATTTTTTTTTTTCAACAGAAATTAAAATAAAGCAGAGAAATAAATAAAGAAATGCCTTTGGATAAATAATTGAGTCATTAAAATTTACAAGCAGCGGAAAAAGTTTCTCAAATACATACATCCAAAGTATCTAAACAACAACCAGAAGATACGAGGAACCCATTCAACTATGGCGACGTACTGACAATAATAATAACAGTACAGTCTTCCGGTTTAAAATAAACGCAACCCCAAAAGAAAGACCTCTGATCCCTCTATGTCAACCTAATCTGATCATTTTACAACACCACTAAAGACCCTGACTGATCTCCACGCGCCCCGTGAGATCCTCCTAGCGTAGCTGCAGTCCAGCGTTCCCATCTCCATTTCCGTCCGTAGGGTACGAACCGGTAAGATCGTCCTGACTCTCATCTGAGGGCAAATCCCAGATTTCCACAATAATTGTAAAGGTCACCAACCGAAAATAACAGTTAATACATAACATTTACGTTTTAAATGCTAAAAATAACTTTTCAACTAAGCATGCACCTTAGCATGATTTTCAATATGCGAAAAGTTCATACAATACTTTGCCAATTAAAATGAAAGTAAAATGAGGTTTTCAATCCCCTAATTATATCATAACAAATCAAGACATGGATAGTTTCATGGGCAAACAATCATACAACTAAAACTGAGGATTTTCACTGAGCCAATCGATTAGGCAATCGATTGGGGTGAACGATTTTGATGAAGACAGAATCCTGGGCTTAATTCAATCGATTGGGAAATCGATTGTGTGAGTACTGAGCCCTAGATTTTTAAGCCAATCGACTTCCAAATCGATTTGGTCGAATATGGATGAGTCCCTGACTTAAGGCCAATCGATTGCCAAATCGATTTCTTAAATGATTTCGAAAAACTGATTATAAAATCGATTGGCCAATCGATTTTGTTACTTTAGCCAAGTCCCTGTTAACCTATCAATTAATACAACATCATGGGTTTCGAAATAGTATTGCAAGCAAACATGTTATCACCAAATTCCAAAACATAACACTTGACATTTTTAACACAATAAATACAACATCATGGGTTTTGAAATGGTATTGCAAGCAAACATGTTATCACCAAATTCCAAAACATAACACTTGACATTTTTAACACAATAAATACAACATCATGGGTTTTGAAATGGTATTGCAAGCAAACATGTTATCGCCAAATTCACCAAACACAATTCCCTCAGGAACGTAAGTCGTAAACGTACTACCTATCACGGGTCCGTACTGTTTGCCGAGGTGCCACCTATCCCGGGTCTGCACAACTTACCAAAACATACAAACGTAAACGAGACATTAAGAGATTCCCCATTCTTAATTCTCATCTAACTTAAACCAGGGCGTAGTCTCTCACGGACAAACCCCTGCGCAGTCTCTCACGGACAAACGCAATTCCCGCAGGAACGTAAGTCGTAAACGTACTACCTATCACGGGTCCGTACCGTTTACCGAGGTGCCACCTATCCCGGGTCAGCACAACTTACCAAAACATACACGAGTAAACGAGACATTAAGAGATTCCCCATTCTTAATTCTCATCTAACTTAAACCAGGGCGTAGTCTCTCACGGACAAACCCCTGCGCAGTCTCTCACGGACAAACGCAATTCCCGCAGGAACGTAAGTCGTAAACGTACTACCTATCACGGGTCCGTACCGTTTACCGAGGTGCCACCTATCCCGGGTCAGCACAACTTACCAAAACATACACGAGTAAACAAGACATTAAGAGATTCCCCATTCTTAATTCTCATCTAACTTAAACCAGGGCGTAGTCTCTCACAGACAAACCC
>NC_021165.2:49906369-49927164 GCF_000331145.2 Cicer arietinum
TTGGTCCTCCCAACGAAACATCCTTGGTCCACAATTCTCACAGGTGGTACTTCGAATGTCAAGTTATCCTTCGGTTCGATTGTGTCTGGTTCGATCACATGCGATGGATCTGCAAGATATTTCCTCAACTGTGATACATGAAACACGTCGTGAATGTGGACAGTATCGGAGGCAATGCAAGCCGATAAGCAACAGGTCCAATTCGTGCAGAAATCTAATATGGTCCAATGAATTTCGGAGTCGATGCACAAGATAGGTTAAAAACCCTAATTGGACTAGAATAAGCCTAGGGAGGACGAAAATGACCTAAATGTTCATCCAATGACACAAACACTCCTATTGGATGCACAAGATAGGTTAAAAACCCTAATTGGACTAGAATAAGCCTAGGGAGGACGAAAATGACCTAAATGTTCATCCAATGACACAAACACTCCTATTGGATGCACAAGATAGGTTAAAAACCCTAATTGGACTAGAATAAGCCTAGGGAGGACGAAAATGACCTAAATGTTCATCCAATGACACAAACACTCCTATTGGATGCACAAGATAGGTTAAAAACCCTAATTGGACTAGAATAAGCCTAGGGAGGACGAAAATGACCTAAATGTTCATCCAATGACACAAACACTCCTATTGGATGCACAAGATAGGTTAAAAACCCTAATTGGACTAGAATAAGCCTAGGGAGGACGAAAATGACCTAAATGTTCATCCAATGACACAAACACTCCTATTGGATGCACAAGATAGGTTAAAAACCCTAATTGGACTAGAATAAGCCTAGGGAGGACGAAAATGACCTAAATGTTCATCCAATGACACAAACACTCCTATTGGATGCACAAGATAGGTTAAAAACCCTAATTGGACTAGAATAAGCCTAGGGAGGACGAAAATGACCTAAATGTTCATCCAATGACACAAACACTCCTATTGGATGCACAAGATAGGTTAAAAACCCTAATTGGACTAGAATAAGCCTAGGGAGGACGAAAATGACCTAAATGTTCATCCAATGACACAAACACTCCTATTGGATGCACAAGATAGGTTAAAAACCCTAATTGGACTAGAATAAGCCTAGGGAGGACGAAAATGACCTAAATGTTCATCCAATGACACAAACACTCCTATTGGATGCACAAGCTTGGTCCACAAGAACCTGGAAACGTTGAATTCCCAAGGGTAAGACAAAGTCTTGAATCTCATACTTTAGTCCGTCTTGGAAACGATGACACAAGAATGGCTCGTCAACCTCTTCACGGAAAAATCTGAAATGCCTTGATAGTGATTCAAACTTAGCAGCATATTCGCCCACGGTCATGTTCCCCTGATGTAGTTTCAGGAAATCATCACCCAGTCTAGTCCTGGTACTCATCGGGAAGTATTTGTCGAAAAACTTCCCTTTGAAAGATTCCCAGTTCACCTCCTCGTGAGCTGATCTCATCAACGACCTTGTACTCCTCCACCAGTACTCAGCATCTCCTAATAGCATATAAGTGGCATAGTTGACCCTCACTCCCGCCTGACAGTTAATCATTTCGAAGATCTTCTCCACTTCTTGGATCCATTGATTTGCTTTCTCTGAATTCTCAGTCCCCTCAAACTTGGAAGGATTGTAACGACGAAAGTCTTTTAATCCTAATTGGACTAGAATAAGCCTAGAGAGGCCGAAAATGTCCTAAATGTAAAACCAATGACATAAATGAACTTATTGGATGCACAAGATTGGTTAAATACCCTATTGGACAAGAATAAATTGGGGAGGAGGAAAATGACCTAAATTTTAATCCAATTACACAAACACAACTATTGGATGTAGAAGATTGGTTAAAAACCCTAATTAAACATGAATAAGCCTAGGGAGGACAAAAATAACCTAAATGTTAATCCAATGACACAAATGAACTAATCGGATGCACAAGATTGGTTAAAAACCCTAATTGGACAAGTATAAGCTTAGGGGAGGGCGAAAATGACCTAAATGGTAATCCAATGACACAAATACACCTATTAGATGCCCACGATTGGTTAGAAACCTTAAATGGACAAGAATAAGTCTAGGGAGGACGAAAATGTCCAAAATGTTAAACCAATGATACAAATGACCTTATTGAATGCACAAGATTGGTTAAAAACCATAATTGGACTTGAATAAGCCTTGGGAGGACGAAAATGACCTAAATGTTAATCCAATGACACAAACACACCTATTGGATGCACAAGATTGGTCAAAAACCATAATTGGACTAGAATAAGCCTAGGGAGGACTAAAATGACCTAAATGTTAATCCAATGACACAAATGAACTTATTGGATGCACAAGATTGATTAAAAACCCTAATTGGACTAGTATAAGTCTAGGGAGGACGAAAATGTCCTAAATGTTAAACCAATGAAACAAATGAACTAATTGCATCAACAAGATTGGTTATAAACCATAATTGCACTAGAATAAGCCTATAGAGGACAAAAATTACCTAAATGTTAAATCCAATGACACAAACGAACTTATTGGAAGCACAAGATTGGATAGAAACCTTATTTGGACTAGAATAAGTCGGGGAGGACGAAAATGACCAAAATCTTAAATCAATTACACAAACACAACTATTGGATGTACAAGATTGGTTAGAAACCCTAATTAAACATGAATAAACCTAGGGCGGCGGAAATGACCTAAATAATAATCCAATGACACAATTGTACTTATTAGATGAATAAGATTGGTTAAAAACTCTAATTGGACTAGGATAAGCCTAGGGCGGCATAAATGATCTAAAAGTTAATCCATTAACACAAATGAACTTATTGGATACACAAGATTGGTTAAAAACCCTAATTTGACCAGAATAAGCCTAAGGAAGACGAAAATGATCTAAATCTTATTTCAATGACACAAACACACCTATTGGTTGCACAAGATTGGTTAAAACCCTAATTAGACTAGAATAAGCCAAGGGAGGACAAAAATGACCTAAATGTTAATTCAATGACACAGACACACCTATTGGATGTACAAGATTGGTTAAAAACCCTAATTAGACCTAAATAAGCCTAGGGAGGACAAAAATGACCTAAATGTTAATCCAACGACACAAATGAACTAATCGTATGCACAAGATTGATTAAAAATCCTAATTGGACAAGAATAAGTTTAGGGAGGACGAAAAGGACCTAAATGTAAATCCAATTACGCAAACACACCTATTGGATTCACAAGATTCGTTAAAAACCTTAATTGGACTAGCATAAGTCTAGGGAGGGCGAAAATGTCCAAAATTTTAAACCAATGATACAAATGACCTTATTAAATGCACAAGATTGGTTAAAAACCATAATTGGACTTGAATAAGCCTTGGGAGGACGAAAATGACCTAAATGTTAAATTCAACGACACAAACACATGTATTGGTGCACAAGATTGGTTAAAAATCCTAATTGGACAAGAAAAAGCCCAAGGAGGACGAAAAGGATATAAAAGTTAATTCAATGACGCAGATGAACTTATTGAATTCACAAGATTGGTTGAAAACTCTAATTGGGCTAGAATAAGCCTAGGGAGGACGAAAATGACCTAAATCATAATCCAATGACACAAACACACCTATTGGATGCACAAGATAGGTTAAAAATCCTAATTGGACTGAAGTAAGCCTAGGGAGGACGAAAATGACATTAATGTTAAACCAATGACACAAATGAACTTATTGGATGCACAAGATTGGTTAAAAACCCTAATTGGACAAGAATAAGCCTTGGGAGGACGAAAATGACCTAAATGTTAATCCAATGACACAACACACGTATTGGTGCACAAGATTGGTTGAAAATCCTACTTGGACTAGAATAAGCCTAGAGAGGACGAAAATGTCCTAAATGTTAAACAAATGACACAGATGAACTTATTGGATGCACAAGCTTGGTTAAAAACCCTATTTGGACTAGAATAAGCGGGGAGGACGAAAATGACCTAAATCTTAATCCAATTACACAAACACAACTATTGGATGTACAAGATTAGTTAGAAACCCTAATTAAACATGAATAAACCTAGGGCGGCGAAAATGACCTAAATATTAATCCAATGACACAATTGTACTTATTAGATGAACAAGATTGGTTAAAAACCCTAATTGGACAAGAATAAGTTAAGCCTAGGGAGGACGAAAAGGACCTAAATGTAAATCCAATTACGCAAACACACCTATTGGATGCACAAGATTGATTAAAAACCCTAATTGGACAAGAATAAGTTAAGCCTAGGGAGGACGAAAAGGACCTAAATGTAAATCCAATTACGCAAACACACCTATTGGATGTACAAGATTAGTTAGAAACCCTAATTAAACATGAATAAACCTAGGGCGGCGAAAATGACCTAAATATTAATCCAATGACACAATTGTACTTATTAGATGAACAAGATTGGTTAAAAACTCTAAATGGACTAGGATAAGCCTACGGCGGCATAAATTATCTAAAAGTTAATCCATTGACACAAATGAACTTATTGGATACAGAAGATTGGTTAAAAACCCTAATTTGACAAGAATAAGCCTAAGGAAGACGAAAATGGCCTAAATCTTATTTCAAAGACACAAACACACCTATTGGTTGCACAAGATTGGTTAAAACCCTAATTAGACTAGAATAAGCCAAGGGAGGACAAAAATGACCTAAATGTTAATCCAATGACACAAAAGAACTTATTGGATGCACGAGATTGATTAAAAACCCTAATTGGACAAAAATAAGTTTAGGGAGGACGAAAAGGACCTAAATGTTAATCCAATGACACAGACACACCTATTGGATGTACAAGATTGGTTAAAAACCCTAATTAGACCTGAATAAGCCTAGGGAGGACAAAAATGACCTAAATTTAATCCAACGACACAAATGAACTAACTGTATGCACAAGATTGATTAAAAACCCTAATTGGACAAAAATAAGTTTAGGGAGGACGAAAAGGACCTAAATGTAAATCCAATTACGCAAACACACCTATTGGATTCACAAGATTGGTTAAAAACCTTAATTGGACTAGCATAAGTCTAGGGAGGACGAAAATGTCCTAAATGTTAAACCAATGACACAAATGAACTTATTGGATGCACAAGATTGGTTAAAAACCCTAATTGGACTAGAATAAGCCTAGGGAGGACGAAAATGACCTAAATGTTAATCCAATGACACAAACACACCTATTGGTTGCACAAGATTGGTTAAAAACCCTAATTGGACTAGAATAAGCCTAGGGAGGACGAAAATGACCTAAATGTTAATCCAATGACACAAAAGAACTTATTGGATGCACAAGATTGATTAAAAACCCTAATTGGACTAGTATAAGTCTAGGGAGGACGAAAATGTCCTAAATGTTAAACCAATGACACAAATGAACTTATTGCATCAACAAGATTGGTTATAAACCATAATTGGACTAGAATAAGCCTATGGAGGACAAAAATTACCTAAATGTTAAATCCAATGACACAAACACATATATTGGTGCACAAGAATGGTTAAAAATCCTAATTGGACAAGAAAAAGCCCAAGGAGGACGAAAATGATATAAAAGTTAATTCAATGACACGGATGAACTTATTGAATTCACAAGATTGGTTGAAAACTCTAATTGGACTAGAATAAGCCTAGGGAGGACGAAAATGACCTAAATCATAATCCAATGACACAAACACACCTATTGGATGCACAAGATTGGTTGAAAATCCTACTTGGACTAGAATATGCCTAGAGAGGACGAAAATGTCCTAAATGTTAAACAAATGACACAGATGAATTTATTGGATGCACAAGCTTGGTTAAAAATCCTATTTGGACTAGAATAAGCGGGGAGGACGAAAATGACCTAATTCTTAATCCAATTACACAAACACAACTATTGGATGTACAAGATTAGTTAGAAACCCTAATTAAACATGAATAAACCTAGGGCGGCGAAAATGACCTAAATATTAATCCAATGACATAATTGTACTTATTAGATGAACAAGATTGGTTAAAAACTCTAAATGGACTAGGATAAGACTAGGGCGGCATAAATTATCTAAAAGTTAATCCATTGACACAAATGAACTTATTGGATACAGAAGATTGGTTAAAAACCCTAATTTGACAAGAATAAGCCTAAGGAAGACGAAAATGGCCTAAATCTTATTTCAATGACACAAACACACCTATTGGTTGCACAAGATTGGTTAAAACCCTAATTAGACTAGAATAAGCCAAGGGAGGACAAAAATGACCTAATTGTTAATCCAATGACACAGACACACCTATTGGATGTACAAGATTGGTTAAAAACCCTAATTAGACCTGAATAAGCCTATGGAGGACAAAAATGACCTAAATTTTAATCCAACGACACAAATGAACTAATCGTATGCACAACATTGATTAAAAACCCTAATTGGACAAAAATAAGTTTAGGGAGGACGAAAAGGACCTAAATGTAAATCCAATTACGCAAACACACCTACTGGATTCACAAGATTGGTTAAAAACCTTAATTGGACTAGCATAAGTCTAGGGAGGACGAAAATGTCCAAAATTTTAAACCAATGATACAAATGACCTTATTGAATGCACAAGATTGGTTAAAAACCATAATTGGACTTGAATAAGCCTTGGGAGGACGAAAATGACCTAAATGTTATTCCAATGACACAAACACACCTATTGGATGCACAAGATTGGTCAAAAACCATAATTGGACTAGAATAAGCCAAGGGAGGACGAAAATGACCTAAATGTTAATCCAATAACACAAATGAACTTATTGGATGCACAAGATTGATTAAAAACCCTAATTGGACTAGTATTAGTCTAGGGAGGACGAAAATGTCCTAAATGTTAAAACAATGACACAAATGAACTTATTGCATCCACAAGATTGGTTATAAACCATAATTGGACTAGAATAAGCCTAGGGAGGACAAAAATGACCTAAATGTTAAATCCAATGACACAAACACATGTGTTGGTGCACAAGATTGGTTAAAAATCCTAATTGGACAAGAAAAAGCCCAAGGAGGACGAAAATTATTTTAAAGTTAATCCAATGACACAAATGAACTTATTGAATTCACAAGATTGGCTAAAAACTCTAATTGGACTAGAATAAGCCTAGGGAGGACAAAAATGACCTAAATCTTAATCCAATGACACAAACACACCAATTGGATGCACAAGATAGGTTAAAAACCCTAATTGGACTAAAATAAGCCTAGGGAGGACGAAAATGACATAAATGTGAAACCAATGAAACAAATGAACTTACTGGATGCACAAGATTGGTTAAAAATGCTAATTACACTAGAATAAGCCTAGGGAGGACGATAATGACCTAAATGTTAATCCAATGACACAAACACACCTATTGGATGCACAAGATAGGTTAAAAACCCTATTTGGACTAGAATAAGCCCAGGGAGGACGAAAATGACCTAAATGTTAATCCAATGACACAACACACGTATTGGTGCACAAGATTGGTTAAAAACCCTATTTGGACTAGAATAAGCCTAGGGAGGACGAAAATGACCTAAATGTTCATCCAATGACACAAACACACCTATTGGATGCGCAAGATAGGTTAAAAACCCTATTTGGACTAGAATAAGCCTAGGGAGGACGAAAATGACCTAAATGTTCATCCAATGACACAAACACACCTATTGGATGCGCAAGATAGGTTAAAAACCCTATTTGGACTAGAATAAGCCCAGGGAGGACGAAAATGACCTAAATGTTAATCCAATGACACAACACACGTATTGGTGCACAAGATTGGTTAATAAATCTAATTGGAATAGAATAAGCCTAGAGAGGCCGAAAATGTCCTAAATGTAAAACCAATGACACAAATGAACTTATTGGATGCACAAGATTGGTTAAAAACCCTATTTGGACTAGAATAAGCCCAGGGAGGACGAAAATGACCTAAATCTTAATCCAATTACACAAACACAACTATTGGATGTACAAGATTGGTTAAAAACCCTAATTAAACATGAATAAGCCTAGGGAGGACAAAAATGACCTAAATGTTAATCCAATGACACAAATGAACTAATCTGATGCACAATATTTGTTAAAAAACCCAAATTGGACAAGTATAAGCTTAGGGAGGACGAAAATGACCTAAATGTTAATCCAATTACGCAAGCACACCTATTGGATTCACAAGATTGGTTAAAAACCTTAATTGGTCTAGAATAAGTCTAGGGACGACAAAAATGTCCAAAATGTTAAACCAATGACACAAATGACCTTATTGAATGCACAAGATTGGTTAAAAACCATAATTGGACTTGAATAAGCCTTGGGATGACGAAAATGACCTAAATGTTAATCCAATGACACAAACACGCCTATTGGATGCACAAGATTGGTCAAAAACCATAATTGGACTAGAATAAGCCTAGGGAGGACGAAAATGACCTAAATGTTAATCCAATGACACAAACACGCCTATTGGATGCACAAGATTGGTCAAAAACCATAATTGGACTAGAATAAGCCTAGGGAGGACGAAAATGACCAAAATGTTAATCCAATGACACAAATGACCTTATTGGATGCACAAGATTGATTAAAAACCCTAATTGGAGTAGTATAATTCTAGGGAGGACGAAAATGTCCTAAATGTTAAACCAATGACACAAATGAACTTTTTGCATCCACAAGATTGGTTATAAACCATAATTGGACTAGAATAGGCCTAGGGAGGACAAATATTACCTAAATGTTAAAAATCCTAATTGGACAAGAAAAAGCCCGAGGAGGACGAAAATGATATAAAAGTTAATCCAATGACACAGATGAACTTATTGAATTCACAAGATTGGTTAAAAACTCTAATTGGACTAGAATAAGCCTATGGAGGACGAAAATGACCTAAATCATAATCCAAAACACACCTATTAGATGCACAAGATAGCTTAAAAACCCTAATTGGACTAAAATAAGGCTAGGGAAGACAAAAATGACATAAATGTTAAACCAATGACACAAATGAACTTATTGAATGGACAAGATTGGTTAAAAACCCTAATTGCACTAGAATAAGCCTAGGGAGGACGAAAATGACCTAAATGTTAATCCAATGACATAACACACGTATTGATGAACAAGATTTGTTAAAAATCCTAATTGGACTCGAATAAGCCTAGAGAGGACGAAAATGTCCTAAATGTTAAACAAATGACACAAATGAACTTATAGGATGCACAAGATTGGTTAAAAACCCTATTTAGACTAGAATAAGCCGGGGAGGACGAAAATGACCTAAATCTTAATCCAATTACACAAACACAACTATTGGATGTACAAGATTGTTTAAAAATTCTTTGAACTAGAATAAGCCTAGGGATGACAAAAATGACTTAAATGTTAATCCAATGACACAAATGAACTTATTGGATGCACAACATTAATTAAAAACCCTAATTGAATTAAAATAAGCCTAGGGAGGACGAAAATGACCTAAATGTTAATCCAACGACACAAACACACCTATTGGATGCATACGAATTATTAGAAACCTTAATTGGACAAGAATAAGTCTAGGGAAGACGAAAATGACCTAAATGTTAACTCAATGACACAAATGGACTAATTGGATGCACAAGATTGGTTAAAAACCCTAATTCGTTTAGAATAAACCAAGTGCGGGGAAAATGACCTAAATATTAATCCAATGACACAATTGTACTTATTAGATGAACAAGATTGGTTAAAAACTCTAATTGGACTAGGATAAGCCTAGGGAGGACAAAAATGATCTAAAAGTTAATCCAATGACACAAACACACCTATTGGTTGCACAAGATTGGTTAAAAACCCTAATTATACTAGAATAAGCATAGGGAGGACAAAAATGACCTAAATGTTAATCCAATGACACAGACACACCTTTTGGATGTACAAGATTGGTTAAAAACCCTAATTAGACATGAATAAGCCTTGGGAGGACAAAAATGACATAAATGTTAATCCAATGACACAAATGAACTAATCGGATGCACAAGATTGGTTAAAACCCTAATTGGACAAGAATAAGCAAAGGGAGGACGAAAAGGACCTAAATATTTATCCAATTACGCATATACACCTATTGGATGCACAAGATTGGTTAAAAACCTTAATTGGAATAGAATAAGTCTAAGGAGGACGAAAATGTCCAAAATGTTAAACCAATGATACAAATGACCTTATTGAATGCACAAGATTGGTTAAAAACCATAATTGGACTTCAATAAGCCTATTGGATGTTAATCCAATGTTAATCCAATGACAAAAATGACCTAAATGTTAATCCAATGACACAAACACACCTATTGGATGCTCAAGATTGGTCAAAAACCATAACTGGACTAGAATAAACCTAGGGAGGACGAAAATGACCCAAATGTTAAAGCAATGACACAAATGAACTTATTGGTTGCACAATATTGATTAGAAACCCTAATTGGACTAGTATAAGTCAAGGGAGGACGAAAATGTCCTAAATCTTAAACCAATGACCCAAATGAACTTATTGGAACAACAAGATTGGTTAAAAACCATAATTGGACTAGAATAATCCTAGGTAGGACAAAAATGACATAAAAGTTAATCCAATGACACAAATGAACTTATTGAATTCACAAGATTGGTTAAAAACTCTAATTCGACTAGAATAAGCCTTGGTAGGAAGAAAGTGACCTAAATGTTAAGCTAATGACACAAACACACATATTTTCTACAAAAGATTTGTTAAAAACCCTAATTGGACAAGAATAAGACTATTGAGAACGAAAGTAATCTAAATTTTAATCCAATGACCCAATAGAAGCTATTGGATGCACAAGATTTGTTAAAAACCCCAATTGGTCACGAATAACCTAGGGAGGACAAAAATGATCTAAATATTAATCCAATGACGCAAATTAACTAATTGGTTGCACAACATTGGTTAAAAACCCTAATTGGACTAGAATAAGCCTAGGGAGGACGAAAATAACCTAAATGTTAATCCAATGATACAAATACACCTATTGGATGCACAAAATTGGTAAAAACCCTAATTTGACTAGAATAAGTCTGAGGATGACGAAAAATGACCTAAATGTTTATCAAATGACACAAACACACCTACTAGATGCACAAGATTGGTTAAAAACCCTAATTCGACTAGAATAAGCCTAGGGAGAACGAAAATGACCTCAATGATATTCCAATGCCACAAATGAACTTATTGGATGCACAAGATTAGTTAAAAACCTTAATTGAACTAGAATAAGCCTCGGGAGGACGAAAATGACCCAAATGTTAATCGAATGACACAAATTTACTTATTAGATGATCAAGATTGGTTAAAAACTCTAATTGGACTAGGATAAGCCTAGGGAGGACGAAAATGATCTAAATCTTAATCCAATGACACAAATGAAGTTATTGGATGCACAAGATTGGTTAAACACCCTAATTTGACTAGAATAAGCCATGGGAGGACGAAAATGACCTAAATGTTAATCCAATGACACAAACATACCTCTTGGATGTACTAGATTGGTTAAAAACCTAACTGGACTAGAATAAGCCTAGAGAGGAGGAAAATGACCTAAATGTTAATCAAATGACACAAACACACCTATTGGTGCAAAAGATTGGTTAAAAACCAAAATTGGACAAGGAAAAGCATGGCAATGACGAAAATGACCTAATGTTAATCCAATGAACAAATGATCTTGTTGTATGCACAAGATTGGTTAAAAACTCTAATTGGAATTGAATAAGCCTAGGGTGGACGAAAATGATCTAAATGTTAATCCAATGACACAATATAACTTATGGGATATACATGATTGGTTAAAAACCATAATTGCACTAGAATAAGCCTAAGGAGGATGAAAATGACCGCAACGTTAATCCAATGACACAAACACACGTATTTGTGCACAAGATTGGTTAAAAATCCTAATTGGACCAGAATAAGCCTAGGGAGGGCAACAATTACCTAAATATTAATCCAATGACACAAACACACCTATTGGATGCTCAAGATTGGTCAAAAACCATAACTGGACTACAATAATTCTAGGGAGGACGAAAATGACCTAAATGTGAATCCAATGAAACAAATTAACTTATTGAATGCACAAGATTGTTTAACAACTCTAATTGGACTAGAATAAGCCTAGGGAGGACGAAAATGATCTAAATGGTAATCCAATGACGCAAATGAACTTATGGGATGTACAAGATTGGTTAAAAAACCCTAATTGGACTAGAATCAGCCTATGGAGGACAAAAATAACCTAAATGTTAATCCAATGACACAAAAACACCTATTGGATGCACAAGATTGGTTAGAAACCCTAATTAGACTAGAATAAGCCTAGGGACTACAAAAATGACCTAAATGTTAATCCAATGACACAAATGAACTTATTGGAGCACAAGATTGGTTAAAAATTCTAATTGGACTAGAATATACCTAGGGAGGACGAAAATCACCTAAATTTTTATCCAATGACACAAATGAATTTATTGGATGCATAAGATTGGTTAAAAACCCTAATTGAACTAGAATAAGCCTAGGGAGGACGAAAATCGCTTAAATGTTAATCCAATGACACAAACACACCTATTTGATGCACAAGATTAGTTAAAAACCCTAAATGGACTAGAATAAGCCCTGGGAGGAAGAAAATGACCTAAATGTTAATCCAATGACAGAAATGAACATATTGGACGCACAAGATTGGTTAAACCCCATAATTGGACTAGAATAAGCATGGGGAGGACGAAAATGACCTAAATGTAAATCCAATGACACAAGCACATGTACTGGTCCAAAAGATTGGTTAAAAACCCCAACTGGACTAATATAGGCATAGAGAAGGCGAAAATGACCTAAATATTATTCCAGTGACACAAATCAAAGGAGGACGAAAATGACTTAAATGATAATCCAATGACACAAACACCCCTTGGATGCATAAGATTGGTTTAAAACCCTAATTCTACAAGAATAAGCCTAAGGAGGACGAAAATGACCTAAATGTTAATACAATGACCCAAATACACCTACTGGATGCACAAGATTGGTTAAAACACTTAATTCGACTAGAATAAGCCTATGGAGAACGAAAATGACCTAAATGTTATTCCAATGACACAAATGAACTTATTGGATGCACAAGATTAGTTAAAAACCCTAATTTGACAAGAATAAGCCAGGGAGGACACAAATGACCTAAATGTTAATCCAATGACACAATTGATCTTATTGGATGCACAAGATTGGTTAAAAACCATAATTGGACTAGAATAAGCCTAGGGAGGACGAGAATGACCTAAATGTTAATCCAATGACACAAACACACCTATTGGATTCACAAGATTAGTTAAAAACCCTATTCGGACTAGAATAAGCCTAGGGAGGACGAAAATGATCGAAATGAGAGTCAAATGATACAAACACACCTATTAGATGCACAAGATTGGTTAGAAACCTTAATTGGAAGAGAATAAGTCTAGGGAGGACAAAAATGACCTAAATGTTAATCCAATGACGCAAATGGACTAATTGGATGCAAAGATTGGTTAAAAACAATAATTCGACTAGAATAAGCCTAGGGAAGATGAAAATGACCTAAATCTTAATCCAATGACACAAATATACTTATTAGATGAACAAGATTAGTTAAAAACTCTAATTCGACTAGGATATGTCTAGGAAGGACGAAAATGATCTAAATGTTAATCTAATGACACAAATGAACTTATTGGATGCACAAGATTGGTTAAAAACCCTTATTCGACTAGCATAAGCCTAGGGAGGAAGAAAATGACCTAAATGTTAATCCAATGACATAAATACACCTATTGGCTGCAAAAGATTTGTTAAAAACCCTAATTGGACAAGAATAAGCATATTGAGGACGAAAGTGACCTAAATGTTAATACAATGACACCAATGAACCTATTGGATGCAAAAGATTTGTTAAAACCCTAATTGGACTAGAATAAGCCTAGGGATGACGAAAATGACCTAAATTTTAATCCAATGATACAAACACACCTACTGGAATCACAACATTGGTTAGAAACCTTAATTGGACAAGAATATGTCTAGGGAGGACATAAATTACCTAAATGTTAATCCAATGACGCAAATTGACTAATTGGATGCACAAGATTGGTTAAAAACCCTAATTTGGCTAGAATAAGCCTAGGGAAAACGAAAATGACATAAATGTTATTCTAATGACACAAATGAACTTATTGGATGCACATGATTAGTTAAAAACCCTAATTCGACTAGAATAAGCCTAGGGAGAACGAAAATAACCTAAATATTAATCCAATGACACAAATGAATTTATTGGATGCACAAGATTGATTAAAAACCCTTATTTGACTAGAATAAGCCACGGAGGACAAAAATGACCTAAATGTTAATCCAAAGACACAATTGAACTTATTGGATGCACAAGATTGGTTAAAAACCCTAATTGGACTAGAATAAGCCTTTGGAGGACGAAAATGACCTAAATGTTAATCCAATGACACAAACACACCGATTAGATGCACAAGATTGGTTAAAAACAATCATTCGACTTGAAGAAGCCTAGGGAGGACGAAAATGACGTAAATGTTATTCCAATGACACAAATGTACTTATTAGATGAACAAGATTGGTTAAAAACTCTAATTTGACTAGGATAAATCTAGGGAGGACGAAACTGATCTAAATGTTAATCCAATGACACAAATAAACTTATTGGATGCACAAGATTTGTTAAAAACACTAATTGAACTAGAATAAGCCTATGGAGGACAAAAATGACCTAAATGTTAATCCAATGACACAAATAAACTTATTGGATGCACAAGATTTGTTAAAAACACTAATTGAACTAGAATAAGCCTATGGAGGACAAAAATGACCTAAATGTTAATCCAATGACACAATTACATCTATTGGATGCACAAGATTGGTTAAAAACCATAATTCGACTAGAATAAGCCTTGGGAGGATGAAAATGACCTAAATGTTAATCCAATGATACAAACACACCAATTGGAATCACAAGATTGGTCAGAAACCTTTATTGGAAAAGAATAAGTCTAGGAAGGACATAAATGACCTAAATGTTAAACCAATGACTCAAATTAACTAATTGGATGCAAAAGATTGGTTAAGAACAATAATTTGACTAGAAGAAGCCTAGGGAGGACGAAAGTCACCTTAATGTTATTCCAATGACACAAATGTACTTATTAGATGAACAAGATTGGTTAAAAACACTAATTGGACTAGGATAAGCCTAGGGAAGACGAAAATGATCTAAATGTTAATCCAATGACACAAATAAACTTATTGGATGCACAAGATTTGTTAAAAACTCTAATTGGACTAGAATAAGACTATGGAGGAGGAAAATGACCTAAATGTTAATCCAATGACACAAATAAATCTATTGGATGCATAAGATTGGTTAAAAACCTAATTGGACTAGAATACGGCTAGGGAGGAATAAAATTACCTAAATGTTAATCCAATGACACAAATTAACTTATTGGATGCACAACATTGGTTAAAAACCCTAATTGGACTAGAATAATCCTAGGGAGGACGAAAATGACCTAAATGTTAATCTAATGACACAAACACACCTATTGGATGCAAAAGAATGGTTAAAACCCTAATTTGACTAGAATAAGTCTAGGGAGGACGAAAATGACATAAATGTTAATCCAATGACACAAATGAACTTATTGGATGCACAAGATTGGTTAAAACCATAATTTGACTAGATAAGCCTAGGGAGGACGAATATGATTTAAATGTTAATCCAATGACACAGATGAACTTAGTGGATGCACAAGATTGGTTAAAAACTCTAATTGGACTAGAATAAGCCTAGGGAGGACGAAAATGACCTAAATGTTAATCTAATGACAAAAACACACCTATTGGATGTTTAAGATTGGTTAAAAATCCTAATCGGTTAAAAACACTAATTGGACTAGAATAAGCCAAGGGACGACGAAAATGTCCTAGATATGACACAAATGAACTTATTGGATGCACAAGATTTGTTAAAAATGACCTAAATGTTAATCCAATGACACAAATAAATTTTAGGGATGCACAATATTGGTTAAAACCCCTAATTGGACTAAAATAAGGCTAGGGATGACGAAAATGACCTAAATGATTATCCAATGACACAAATGAACTAATTGGGTGCCCTAGATTGGTTAAAAAACCTAATTGGACTAGAATAATCCTAGGGAGGACGAAAATGACCTAAATGTTAATCCAATGACACAAACACACCTATTGGATGCTAAAGAATGGTTAAAACCCTAATTTGACTAGAATAAGTCTAGGGAGGACGAAAATGACATAAATGTTAATCCAATGACACAAATGAACTTATTGGATGCACAAGATTTGTTAAAATCTCTAATTGGACTACAATAAGACTAGGGAGGACAAAAATGACCTAATTGTTAATCTAATGAACAAACACACCTATTGGATGCACCTGATTGGTTAAAAACCCTAATTGGAGTAGAATAGGCCTAGGGAGGACGAAAATGACCTAAATGTTTATCCAATGACACAAACACACCTATTAGATACACAAGATTGACTAAAAACCCTAATCGGACAAGAATAAGCCTATGGGCAACGAAAAGGACCTAAATATGACAAAAATGAACTTATTTGATGCACAAGATTTGTTAAAAACTCTAATTGGACTAGAACAAGCCTAGAGAGGAGGAAAATGACCTAAATGTTAATCCAATGACACAAATGAACTTATGGGATGCACAACATTGGTTAAAAACCCTAATTGGACTAGATAAAGCTTAGGGAGGACGAAAATGACCTAAAATTTAATCCAATCGCAAAAAAGAACTTATTGGATGCACAAGGTTGGTTAAAAAACCCATTTGAACTAGAATAAGCCTATGGAATACGAAAATGACCTAAATGTTAATCCAATGATACAAACACACATATTGGATGCACAACATTGGTTAAAAACCCTAATTGGACAAGAATAAGCCTTGGGAGGACGAAAATGACCTAAACGTTTATCCAGTGACACAAATGAACTTATTGGATGCACAAGATTGGTTAAAAACCCTAATTTGACTAGAATAAGCCTTGGGAGGATGAAAATGACCCAAATGTTAATCCAATGATACAAACACACCAATTGGAATCACAAGATTGGTTAGAAACCTTAATTGGACAAGAATAAATCTAGGAAGGACATAAATTATCTAAATGTTAATCCAATGACTCAAATTGACTAATTGGATGCAAAAGATTGGTTAAAAACAATAATTTGACTAGAAGAAGCCTAGGGAGGACGAAAGTTACCTAAATGTTATTCCAATGACACAAATGTACTTATTAGATGAACAAGATTGGTTAAAAACTCTAATTGGACTAGGATAAGCCTAGGGAAGACGAAAATGATCTAAATGTTAGTCCAATGACACAAATAAACTTATTGGATGCACAAGATTTGTTAAAAATGCTAATTGGACTAGAATAAGACTACGGAGGACGAAAATGACCGAAATGTTAATCCAATTACCCAAATACATCTATTGGATGCCTAAGATTGGTTAAAAAACCTAATTGGACTAGAATACGCCTAGGGAGGAATAAAATTACCTAAATGTTAATCCAATGACACAAATGAACTTATTGGTAGCACAAGATTGGTTAAAAACCCTAATTTGACTAGAATAAGCCTAGGGAGGACGAAAATTACCTAAATGTTAATCCAATGACACAAACACACCAATTGGATGCATAAAATTTGTAAAAAAAAAGCCCTAATTGGACAAGAATAAGTCTAGGGGGACGAAACTGAACTAAATGATAATCCAATGACACAAATTAACTTATTGGATGCACAACATTGGTTAAAAACCCTAATTGGACTAGAATAAGCCTAGGCAGGACGAAAATGACCTAAAAGTTAATTCAATGATACAAACACACCTATTGGGGCACAAGATTGGTTCAAAACCCAAATTGGACTAGAATAAGCCTAGGGAGGACGAAAATGACCTAAATATTAATCCAATGACACAAATGAACTTATTGGATGCACAAGATTGGTTAAAAACCCTAATTTGACTTGAATAAGCCTAGGGAGGACAAAAATGACCTTAATGTTAATACAATGATACAAACACACCTATTGGGTGCACAAGATGGGTTAAAAACCCTAATTGGACTAGAATAAGCTTAGGGAGGACGAAAATAACCTAAATGTTAATCCAATGACACAAATGAACTTAGTGGATGCACAAGATTGGTTAAAAACCCTAATTGGACTAGAATAAGCTTAGGGAGGACGAAAATAACCTAAATGTTAATCCAATGATACAAACACCCCTATTGGTGCACAAGATTTGTTCAAAATCCTAATTGGACTAGAATAAGCTTAGGGAGGACGAAAATGACCTAAATTTTAACCCATTGACACAAATGAACTTATTGGATGCACAAGATTGGTTAAAACCATAATTTGACTAGATAAACCTAGGGAGGACGAATATGATTTAAATGTTAATCCAATGACACAAATGAACTTAGTGGATGCACAAGATTGGTTAAAAACTCTAATTTGACTAGAATAAGCCTAGGGAGGACGAAAATGACCTAAATGTTAATCTAATGACACAAACACACCTATTGGATGCACAAGAATTGTTAAAAACCCTAATTGGACTAGCATAATCCTAGGGAGGACGCAAATGACCTAAATGTTTATCCAATGACACAAACACACCTATTGGATGTTCAAGATTGGTTAAAAATCCTAATCGTTTAAAAACACTAATTGGACTAGAATAAGCCAAGGGACGACGTAAATGTCCTAGATATGAAACAAATGAACTTATTGGATGCAGAAGATTTGTTAAAAATGACCTAAATGTTAATCCAATGACACAAATAAATTTTAGGGATACACAATATTGGTTAAAAACCCTAATTGGACTAGAATAAGGCTAGGGATGACGAAAATGACCTAAATGATTATCCAATGACACAAATGAACTAATTGGGTGCCCTAGATTGGTTAAAAAACCTAATTGGACTAGAATAATCCTAGGGAGGACGAAAATGACCTAAATGTTAATCTAATGACACAAACACACCTATTGGATGCACAAGATTGGTTAAAAACCCTAATTGGACTAGAATAAGGCTAGGGATGACGAAAATGACCTAAATGATTATCCAATGACACAAATGAACTAATTGGGTGCCCTAGATTGGTTAAAAAACCTAATTGGACTAGAATAATCCTAGGGAGGACGAAAATGACCTAAATGTTAATCCAATGACACAAACACATCTATTGGATGCAAAAGAATGGTTAAAACCCTAATTTGACTAGAATAAGTCTAGGGAGGACCAAAATGACATAAATGTTAATCGAATCACACAAATGAATTTATTGGATGCACAAGATTTGTTAAAATCTCTAATTGGACAAGAATAAGACTAGGGAGGACAAATATAACCTAATTGTTAATCTAATGAACAAACACACCTATTGGATGCACCGGATTGGTTAAAAACCCTAATTGGAGTAGAATAGGCCTAGGGAGGACGAAAATGACCTAAATGTTAATCCAATGACACAAACACGCCTATTGGATACACAAGATTGACTAAAAACCCTAATCGGACAAGAATAAGCCTATGGACGACGAAAAGGACCTAAATATGACAAAAATGAACTTATTTGATGCACAAGATTTGTTAAAAACTCTAATTAGACTAGAACAAGCCTAGAGAGGAGGAAAATGACCTAAATGTTAATCCAATGACACAAATGAACTTATGGGATGCACAACATTGGTTAAAAACCCTAATTGGACTAGATAAAGCCTAGGGAGGACGAAAATGACCTAAAATTTAATCCAATCGCACAAAATAACTTATTGGATGCACAAGATTGGTTAAAAACCCCATTTGAACTAGAATAAGCCTATGGAAGACGAAAATGACCTAAATGTTAATCCAATGATACAAACACGCCTATTGGATGCACAACATTGGTTAAAAACCCTAATTGGACAAGAATAAGCCTTGGGAGGACGAAAATGACCGAAATGTTAATCCAATGACACAAATAAACTTATTGGATGCACAAGATTGGTTAAAAACCCTAATTTGACTAGAATAAGACTTGGGAGGATGAAAATGACCTAAATGTTAATCCAATGATACAAACACACCAATTGGAATCACAAGATTGGTTAGAAACCTTAATTGGACAAGAATAAGTCTAGGAAGGACATAAATGATCTAAATGTTAATCCAATGACTCAAATTGACTAATTGGATGCAATAGATTGGTTAAAAACAATAATTTGACTAGAAGAAGCCTAGGGAGGACGAAAGTTACCTAAATGTTATTCCAATGACACAAATGTACTTATTAGATGAACAAGATTGGTTAAAAACTCTAATCGGACTAGGATAAGCCTAGGGAAGACGAAAATGATCTCAATGTTAATCCAATGACACAAATAAACTTATTGGATGCACAAGATTTGTTAAAAACACTAATTGGACTAGAATAAGACTACGGAGGACGAAAATGACCGAAATGTTAATCCAATGACACAAATACATCTATTGGATGCATAAGATTGGTTAAAAAACCTAATTGGACTAGAATACGCCTAGGGAGGAATAAAATTACCTAAATGT
>NC_021165.2:49927664-49938195 GCF_000331145.2 Cicer arietinum
ATGCACAAGATTGGTTAAAAATTCTAATCGGACTAGAATAAGCATATGGAGGATGAAAATGATCTAAATGTTAATCCAATGACACAAATGAACTTATTGGATGCACAAGATTGGTTAAAAATTCTAATCGGACTAGAATAAGCATATGGAGGATGAAAATGATCTAAATGTTAATCCAATGACACAAATGAACTTATTGGATCCACAACATTGGTTAAAAACCCTTATTTTACTAAAATAAGCATTGGAAGGACGAAAATAAACTAAATGTTAATCCAATGACACAAATACACCTATTGGTTGCACAAAATTAGTTAAAAAATGTAATTGGAGTAGAATAAGTCTAGGGAGGACAAAAATGACCTAAATTTTAATTCATTGACACAAATGGACTTATTGGATGCACAAGATTTGTTAAAAACCCTAATTGGACTAGAATAAGCCTAGGGAGGAAGAAAATGACCTAAAGGTTAATCCAATGACACAAACACACCTAATGGTTCCGCAAGATTCGTTAAAAACACTAATTGGACTAGAATAAGCCTAAGGAGGACGAAATGACGTAAATATTAATCCAATAACACAAACACACCTATTGCATGGAAAAGATTGGTTAAAAAACCTAATTCGACTAGAATAAGCCTTGGGAGGACGAAAATGACTTAATTGTTTATCCGATGACACAAATGAACTTATTGGATGCACAAGATTGGTTAAAAACCCTAATTGGACTCGAATAAGCCTACGGAGGACGAAAATGACCTAATTGTTTATTCAATGACACAAATGAACTTATTGGATGCAACAGATTTGTAAATTTCCTAATTGGACTACAATAAGCCTAGGGATGACGAAAATGACTTAAATGATGATCCAGTGACACAAATGAACTTATTTGATTCACCAGATTGGATAAAAACCAAAATTGGACAACAATAAGCATCGCGCAACAAAAATGACCTCAATGTTAATCCAATGACACAAATACACCTATTTGATGAAAAGATTGGTTAAAAACCCTAATTGGACTAGAATAAGCGTACGAAGCACGAAAATGACCTAAATGTTAATCCAATGACACAAATAAACTTATTGGTTTCACAAGATTGGTTAAAAACCCTAATTGGACAAGAATAAGCCTAAGGAGGACGAAAATGACCTAAATGTTAATCCAATGACACAAACACTCCTAATGGTGCACAAGATTAGTTAAAAACCCTAGTTGGACAAGAAAAAGCCTAGGGAGGACGAAAATGACCTAAATGTTAATCCAATAACACAAATAAACATATTGGATGCACAAGATTGGTTAAAAACTCTAATTGGACTAAAATAAGCCTAGGGAGGACGAAAATGATCTCAATATTAATCAAATGACACAAATGAACTTATTGGATGCAGAAGATTGGTTAAAACCCTTATTTGACTACAATTACCCTAGGGAGGACGAAAGTGACCTAAGTGTTAATCCAATGACACAAACACACCTATTGGATGCACAATATTGTTTAAAAACTATAAATGGGTTAAAATAAGCCTAAAGAGAACAAAAATGACCTAAACATTAATCCAATGACACAAATGAACATATTGGATGCACAAGATTGGTTAAAACCCCACCAATTGGACTAGAATAAGCCTAGGGAGGACGAAAATGTCCAAAATGTTTACGCAATGACACAAACACGCCTATTGGAAACACAAGATGGGTTAAAAACCCTAATCGGACAAGAATAAGCCTATCGACGATGAAAATGACCTAAATATAACCAAAATGAACTTATTGGATGCACAAGATTTGTTAAAAACTCTAATTGGACTAGAATAAGCCTAGGGAGGACGAAAATGACCTAAATGTTAATCCAATGGCACAAATGAACTTATGAGATGCACAACATTGGTTAAAAACCCTAATTGGACTAGATAAAGCCTAGGGAGGACGAAAATGACCTAAAAGTTAATCCAATCACACAAAAGAACTTATTGGATGCACAAGATTGGTTAAAAACCCTAATTGGACTAGAATAAGCCTAGGGAAGACGAAAATGACCTAATTGTTTATCCAATGACACAAATGAACTTATTGGATGCAGAAGATTGGTTAAAAACTCTAATTGGACTAGAATAAGCCTAGGGAAGACGAAAATGACCTAATTGTTTATCCAATGACACAAATGAACTTATTGGATGCAGAAGATTGGTTAAAAACTCTAATTGGACTAGAATAAGCCTAAGGAGGACGAAAATGACATAAAAACCCTAATTGGACTAGAATAAGCCTAGGGAAGACGAAAATGACCTAAATGTTAATCCAATGATACAAACACACCTATCGGTGCACAAGATTGGTTCAAAACCCTAATTGGACAACAATAAGCCTAGGGAGGACGAAATTGACCTAAATATTAATCCAATGACACAAATGAACTTATTGGATGCACAACATTGGTTAAAAACCCTAATTTGACTAGAATAAGCCTATGGAGGACGAAAATGACCTAATTGTTTATCCAATGACACAAATGAACTTCTTGGATGCACAAGATTTGTTAAAAACACTAATTGGACTAGAATAAGCCTAAGGAGGACGAAAATTATCTAAATGTTAATCCAATAACACAAATGAACTTATTGGATGCACAAGATTAGTTAAAAACCCTAATTTGACTAGAATAAGCCTAGGGAGGACGAAAATGACCTAAATGCAAATCCAATGACTCGAACACACCTATTAGATTCACAAGATTGGTTAAAACCCCTAATTGGACTAGAATAAGCCTAGTGAGCACGAAAATGACCTAAATGTTAAGCTAATGACACAAATGAACTTATTGGATGCACAAGATTGGTGTAAATCCCTAATTGGACTAGAATAAGCCTAGGGAGCACGTAAGTGACCTAAATGTTAATCCAATGACACAAACACACCTATTGGTGCACAAGATTGATTAAAAACCCTAATTGGACAAGAAAAGGCCTAGGGAGGAAAAAAGTGACCTAAATTCAAATAAACATATTGGATGCACAACATTGGTTAAAAACTCTAATTGGACTACAATAAGCGTAAGGATGACGAAAATGACATAAATGTTAATCCAACGACACAAGCACACCTATTGGATGCACAAGATTGGTTAAAAACCCTAATTCGACAACCACAAGCCTAGGTACGACATAAATTAGCAAAATGTTAATCCAATAACACAAATGAACTTATTGGATACACGAGATTTGTTAAAAATCATAAATGCACTACAAAACGCCTAGGGAGGACGAAAATGACCTAAATGTTAATCAAATCATATAAACACACCTATTGGATGCACTAGATTGGTTAAATTCCCTAATTGGACAAGAAAAAGCCTAGGGAGGACGAAAATGACCTAAATATTAATCTAATGACACCAATCAACTAATTGGATGCGCAAGATTGGTTAAAAACACTAATTGAACTTGACTAAGCCTAGGGGGGACGAAAATGACCTAAATGTTAATCCAATGTCACAAACACACCTATTGGATGAACAAGATTGGTTAAAACCCCTAATTTGACTAGAATAAGCCTAGGGAAGACGAAAATGACCTAAATGTTAATCCAATGTCACAAATGAACTTATTGGATGCACAACATTGGTTAAAAACCCTAATTAGACTAGAATAAGCCTAGGGAAGACGAAAATGACCTAAATGTTAATCCAATGTCACAAATGAACTTATTGGATGCACAACATTGGTTAAAAACCCTAATTAGACTAGAATAAGCCTAGGGAAGACGAAAATGACCTAAATGTTAATCCAATGTCACAAATGAACTTATTGGATGCACAACATTGGTTAAAAACCCTAATTAGACTAGAATAAGCCTAGGGAAGACGAAAATGACCTAAATGTTAATCCAATGTCACAAATGAACTTATTGGATGCACAACATTGGTTAAAAACCCTAATTAGACTAGAATAAGCCTAGGGAAGACGAAAATGACCTAAATGTTCATCCAATGACACAAATGAACTTATTGGATGCACAAGATTGGTTAAAACCCCTAATTGGACTAGAATAAGTCTAGGGAAGACAAAAATGACCTAAATGTTAATCCAATGACACAAACTGACATATTCGATGCACAAGTTTTGTTAAAATTCCTAATTGGACAAGAATAAGTCTAGGGATGACGAAAATGACTTAAATGATAATCCAGTGACACAAATGAACTTATTTCATTGACCAGATTGGTTAAAAACCATAATTGGACTAGACTAAGCATCGCGACGAAGAAAATGACCTAAATGTTAATCGAATGACACAAATACACCTATTTGTTGAACAAGATTGGTTAAAAACCCTAATTGGACTAGAATAAGCCTACGAAGCACGAAAATGACCTAAATGTTAATCCAATGACACAAATGAACTTATTGGATGCACAATATTGGTTAAAAACCCTAATTGGACAAGAATAAGTCTAGGGAGGACGAAAATGACCTAAATGTTAATCCGATGACACAAACACGCCTAATGGTGCACAAGATTGGTTAAAAACCCTAGTTGGACCAGAAAAAGCCTAGGGAGGACGAAAATGACCTAAATGTTAATCCAATAACACAAATGAACATATTGGATGCACAAGATTGGTTAAAAACTCTAATTGGACTAAAATAAGCCTTGGGAGATTGGACAATAATAAGCCTAGGGAGGACGAAAATGACCTAAATATTAATCCGATGACACAAATGAACTAATTGGATGCTCAAGATTGGTTAAAAACTCTAATTGAACGAGAATAAACTTAGGGAGGACAAAAATGACTTAAATGTTAATCCAATGACACAAACACACCTTTGGGATGAACAAGATTGGTTAAAAACCCTGATTTGCCTAGGATAAGCCTAGAGATGACGAAAATGACCTAAATGTTAATCCAATGACACAAATGAACTTATTGGATGCACAAGATTGGTTATAAACTTTAATTGGGCTAGAATAAACCTAGGGAGGACGAAAATGATCTAAATGTTAATCCAATGATACAAAAGAACTTATTGGATTCACAAGATTGGTTAAAAACCCCCCAATTGGACTAGAATAAGCCTAAGGAGGACAAAAATGACCTAAATGTTTATCCAATGACACAAACACACCTATTGGATGCACAAGATTGGTTAAAAACCCTAATTGAACTAGAATAAACTCAGGGAGGACGAAAATGATCTAAATATTAATCCAATAACAAAAATGAACGAATTGGATGCTCAAGATTGGTTAAAAACCCTAATTGAACTAGAATAAACTCAGGGAGGACGAAAATGATCTAAATATTAATCCAATAACAAAAATGAACGAATTGGATGCTCAAGATTGGTTAAAAACCCTAATTGAACTAGAATAAACTCAGGGAGGACGAAAATGACCTAAATGTTTATCCAATGACACAAACACACCTATTGGATGCACAAGATTGGTTAAAACCCCTAATTGGAATAGAATTAGCCTGGGGAGGACAAAAATGACCTAAATGTTAATCCAATGACACAAACCAACCTATTGGATGCACAAGATTGGTTAAAAACCCTAATTGGACAAGAATAAGCCTAAGGAGGACGAAAATAACCTAAATATTAATCCAATAACACAAATGAACTAATTGGATGCTCAAGATTGGTTAAAAACTCTAATTGAACTAGAATAAGCCTAGGGGGACGAAAATGACCTAAATGTTAATCCAATGACACAAACACACCTATTGGATGAACAAGATTGGTTAAAAACCCTAATTTGACTAGAATAAGCCTAGGGAGAACGAAAATGATCTAAATGGTAATCCAACGACACAAATGAACTTATTGGACGCACAAGATTGGTTAAAAACCCTAATTGGACCAGAATAAGCCTAGGGAGGACGAAAATGACCTAAATGTTAATCCAATGACACAAATGAACTTATTGGATGCACTAGATTGGTTAAAAACTTTAATTGAACTAGAATAAGCCTAGGGAGAACGAAAATGATCTAAATGTTAATCCAACGACACAAATGAACTTATTGGATGCACAAGATTGGTTAAAAACTTTAATTGAACTAGAATAAGCCTAGGGAGAACGAAAATGATCTAAATGTTAATCCAACGACACAAATGAACTTATTGGATGCACAAGATTGGTTAAAAACCCTAGACTTAAGGTTATCCTAATGCACAAGCGGTCAAACAATCTTCTTAAAGTCCACTGAGTTTCCCGTATTTCCCTATTACTTTGATCCTATCGACGAAGTGCAATCTCACACAACTTAGTCACATAGGCTTATATACATCCAGTTGGTACCAAATCAAAACACTGAGTATGACACCGACACCCAAAGCACCAAACAATCATTACTGCCGAGAACTCCTAAATGTCTCCATTGTCCACAAGTCCTTGATTTTTTCTTTAGTCGCACATCCACCCCAAACTGTAGTGTTTTTATCAGTATGTTGTTCTAATTATAACTCTATTAATTCCATCCCCGCATCTGCTTGGTGATCCAAGCTTCCTCAAATATTTTCGATAACATGCCAAAACTATACTACTTAGGACACACAAACTTCCTTCCAGTTTAGTACTTCATTTCAATTGTCATGTCTCCAACAAAAATCCAACTTGAATTTCATTTACGCTTCACTAGTCAATTTCTTACATACTTCACAATTCTGCACAAACTCGAAAATAATTTTCCTACATCTACTGCCAACATGCATTCAGATACTTCTCAATTTCATCGCGTCCTTTATTTGCAACTTGATGATTATCTTTTCATTATGGAAGGTGAAACACATTGTATTCACTCTATCACTTTTCCATTTATACAAACCTTAAATTTCTACCTCGAACCTTGATACATCTTCGTTATAGTGATTCCAATAAATCAAGCTTCACTAACTCCCACCAAAATTTTCCATTTCATGGTAAATTATTCCCTACCAAACAAACTTTTAACTCTGTTGATTGACGAACACAATAGCAACCCCCATGACATGCCCTCAAGTAGTGCCTTTGTATCATTGTCATACCCTTATAATAATGATGTCTGAATTATAGGTGAGATAATTTCTTTCATGAATCTTTAATTGTGATAAGCTACATCTTTATGTGTTGCTCCAACAAGTTTTCTTGGCACATTTTCCAAAATTTGGTTTACTCGCTGGATTCTTATTCCTTCTCAACCTTCACTGAGATACAAACTAAAAGAGTCCCAACAATTGAACTTTCTAAAGAACTATTCCTCAAACGTTCCCAATAAGCATCTCCTAAGAAATAATTATCTGTAAACCTCATCCTCATAACTTTGCACTAAATTATCTCCAAGACCCACATACCTTTTATCGTCCATCTAGTCATTGAAACAATCATTTTAAATCTTAACGCTTGACTTCCCAAGACCAACAACTAAACCATAAATCATTTGTTACATTTCTTCCTTTTCACTATCGATCATGTGATAAAATTCTAAAAATATGATCCTCGAAATCTCCAAATACTCATCACACCGTCTAAATTCATTCATTTCATCTTAAGATACAATACAAGGTCTTATTCATTATTGACTCTAATTGTCTTACTAATCTCACTAATGAAAACTCTTCTAATCATAACACAACACTTTTAGTAAATCTTCAAACACTTCAATCCATAACATGAATTATTTATCACTTGCCTACCTCAACTCTCTCGATTATACAAGTTTAAGGTGTCACTTGGTTCTCCATCCCACCTTGTGGATTTGAAATCGTCAACTTAAAGATCAACCATCTTAGGGTCCCAAATCAAATCTCGAATAATCCCTCCGACTTATCAAAATATTCACACTCTCCTAGTAATTACCATCCTTTAATAGACACTCAAAGCTTACATTGCTACAATCTCTAAGTATTCTTGTACTCTATACTTCCAATGCCACTTAGTAGTAACATGCGGTTCAATACATGAAGGCTTAACTCCTTGTGTTTATCCATACATCACCCAAAATTCATACTTACGTGTTTATAGTTTCATCTAAAATCATTATTCATACTTACCATCTCCTAAATCAAACAGAGATTTGTCACTTACCAACAAAATTTATAGTCTTAGGGAATGTTTTTGTTCCCCGTCTTTCTTGGCTTCATATATATATATATATATATATATATATACAACATATATATAATTAACTAATGAAAACCAACCAACCAAACAAAGATATTTGATAAAATTGGGAGAAAATGATACTTAAAATTAGGGGGAGCGCTAAGTTAGGGGAGTCAAAGAGATATAAAAAACCGTTGTTATAAAAAATACAAGTTTTGTCATCATCAAAAAGGGGGAGATTGTTGGAACAAAGTTGATTTTATAGTTAGAGTTTTGATGATAACAAAATAATCTTAAGAGGGGTTTCAAAATCAAAAGCAAACATTTTTTTAAAGCTGAAAAATGAAAACATATTTTCAAACATTTACAAAGATGATAGAAATATTTTGGTTATGAATGTGAATATAACAAACCATAATTTGGATGTGATTCATAGGTCTTCACGCTTTACCAATCCATCATCAAAAATCTTTTTAAGAGCATGACCAATCTATAAAATATATATAAAAATAAAATTATTGTCAAATATAAGATTAGGATGCAAATTTTAACTTTTACTAACATTATCATCTTTATCGTCATCTTTACCATCTTCATCATAAAAAAAATCTAAAACAAAACTCTAAAATAAAAATTAAACCCTATATCTATGCCTTTCATTAATTTTCAACACAGTGAACTGGGGTTTTATGTTTTGATTTTTGTAAATTAGTGTTTATTTTTTAATTAGAGGTTTTTTATTTAGAATTTTGATGTTGTGTACTTTTTTTTTTTTGGATTTGATGATGAAGATGATGTTTTTAATTTTAGAGTTTTGATTTTGTATTATTTTTTCTAGTTTTAAGGATGATGATTGAGAATAAATGCATAGATTTCTTACATTCTTATTAACAGAAATGAAAGAAAAAAAATTCCAGAAAAATAATTGATGTTGCCGCCTCTACAACAATTTTTAATAAAAATTTAAAAAATGATTAATTTGTTAACATTATGGGAAAAATAATTATTTAGGTGTTATAACTAAATGAAAAATAAAAGACTACAAATATAATTTTACAATAAAAATAACACTAGTATTTTGGTTGTAGATTTTTAGATGTAATCGGTACAATCAAATAATGAAATTTGATTATTCTAAAATAAAAAAATTGATAACTACAATAAATTAATAGTTAATATTATAAATTTATAATTACACAGAGTCACACATATGCCCGTAATATTATTAATTTATAAAACTATCATTTATTAGTTTTAATGATTTTTTTAGTAATTATATTTGTTTAAATTTTCATATTTTTATTATTATTTTATATGTTTTAAATATAATCGATAATATTATTCCTTTAATCTTAATATTCAATATATTATATATAATTTTTTGCTGCAAACTAATTATTTTAATGCAATTTATAATTTAGTATTTTAAAATATTAATGGTAAAATAATATTTTACAAATAATAATTTTAATCAACTGAAAATGATTTAATTTAAAGTGTAATAATTTAAATTAAATTATAAATAATTTTTTTAAAGTTATCATCTAAACCAACTTGAACTCGAACCGAGAATATTTTAACTTTTACATATAATGATATGATGTTGTTTGCTTCATAATCAATTCAAACTAGACTATGGCCCGCGCGCTGCACGGATATTAATTAATTAATTTTATAAGTTTTATAAATAATATTTTATGTATTATAAATATAGTTATCTTATAATATTACTTTATTGATTTGTAATAATTGAATATGATTAGGAAAATCAAAATGAAGGAAAATCATGTTTATCACACTCATCTAAGTTTATTTTTCAACATATAATGGTATTTGTATTTATTTGATGAAATAAAATATAAAATACAAACCCAAAAATAAGATGTAAAAATTTAAAAATATGATTTACTATTTAATATTTTTTATTTTAAAAAAAATGTTAATGTTGAATTATGTTGTAGCGTAGTCTAAATTTATTTGTTTTATTATTATGATATTTTAATTGCGAGCATGAGAAGTTGTTGTAAAAAAAAATTATTGAATATATTTCATCAAAAGTTTCTAAAAAAAAATAAGTTGTTGTGGCATCGGAGTCTATTTTAAATATATATAATAGATGATAGATTTTAATAATTGGAAGTAACTTTTTTAATAATTTTTCAGATATTCGTATTTTATGATTATTTTTAATAAATTTATGTATTTTCTGTCAAATAGAATATATATTTTTATTTTATAAAATATTACTAAAAAAATGGATTGACATTAATGAATAATTTAATTTTTAACGTATAAAATCATTACTCACCATAAGTGAAATAATATAATTGTTCATAAAGAAGATTAAATAAAGAACGTTTATGTCGACATTTATGAGTGATTAGGTGGGTTTTTTTATTGAATTTAATGACTAATAATATAAATTATTAC
>NC_021165.2:49938360-49939248 GCF_000331145.2 Cicer arietinum
TTTTATAAGTAATATTTTATGTATTATAAATATAGTTAACTTATAATATTACTTTATTGATTTGTAATAGTTGAATATGATTAGGAAAATTAAAATGAGAGAAAATCATGTTTATCACAATCATCTAATTTAATTTTTAAAATTCGTATGATAACGTATTATATAGAATAATTGTTTGACTCATTGTACTTTGATTAACAATTTATTTTTCTAACATATATAATGGTACTTATATTTATTTGATGAAATAAAATGTAAAATACATACCAAAAAATAAGATATAAAAATTTAAAAATATGATTGACTATTTAATATCTTTTATTTTAAAAAAATGTTAATGTTGAATTATATTGTAGCGTAGTCTAAATTTATTTATTTTATTAGTATGATTTTTTAATTGCGAGCATGAGAAGTTGTTGTAAAAAAAAATTATTGAATATATTTAATCAAGAGTTTAAAATTAATTTTATGAAAGATTTACATATACTTTTAATCAATTCTAGGTATTTAAAAGTTTTAACTAATTGTTTGTGCAATTGAATTATAATTATGTTGATATGTACCAAAAATAAATTTTATTAAAAAATAATTTAATTTTATGCAATACTTAAATTTTTATTTATTTTTTAACATTCAAATTATCATTTTAATAAGAAAAATTAAAATAAAAAACAGCATTCAATTATAAATATATAATTTAATTGATAAAAATTAAGTGTTAACATATTTTTTCAAAACACATATATATAGTAAACTTTTGTTCATTATATTTTTTAATATATTCATATATTATAATTTTAAATAAATTTCTGTATTTTAATAATTGGAAGTAACTTTTTTAATAATTTTTCATATATTCTTATTTTATGATTATTTTTTATAAATTTG
>NC_021165.2:49939894-49946316 GCF_000331145.2 Cicer arietinum
TTTAATGACTAATAATATAAATTATTACCATTGGTAAATGACTAATAATATTATAAAATAATTTATAAATTTATTATAAAATAACTTATGAAATAACTTGATAATAATATAAATTATAAATGATTATCAAATTGTAAAATAATTTATAAATTATAAATTTATTATAACTAATTGTAAAATAATTTTATAATTTATAAAATAATATTATTATTGAGAGAAAAATTGAAGGAGATTAGGGATTGAGAGGGGAGAATGGAGAAGAGGTCCACATCAGCTAAAAGTTGATGTGGAAAATTTTTGTATAGGTGGATGAAATAGAATGAGGTGGCATTCGGGGGTGAGGTGGCATTCGGGTCTGTTTTTAATGACTAATAATATAAATTATTACCATTGGTAAATGACTAATAATATTATAAAATAATTTATAATTTATTATAAAATAACTTATAAAATAATTTGATAATAATATAAATTATAAATTATTATCAAATTGTAAAATAATTTATAAATTATAAATTTATTATAAATAATTGTAAAATAATTTTATAATTTATAAAATAATATTATTATTGAGAGAAAGATTGAAGGAGATTAGGGATTGAGAGGGGAGAATGGAGAAGAGGTCCACATCAGCTAAAAGGTGATGTGGAAGATTTTTGTATAGGTGGATGAAATAGAATGAGGTGGCATTCGGGGGTGAGGTGGCATTCGGGTGTCTGTTTTAAATATATATAATAGATATATTGTAAAATAATTTATAAATTATAAATAATTGTAAAATAATTTTATAATTTATAAATTTATTATAAATTATTACCATTGGTAAATGACTAATAATATTATAAAATAATTTATAAATTTATTATAAAATAACTTGATAATAATATAAATTATAAATGATTATCAAATTGTAAAATAATTTATAAATTATAAATTTATTATAAATAATTGTAAAATAATTTTATAATTTATAAAATAATATTATTATTGAGAGAAAGATTGAAGGAGATTAGGGATTGAGAGGGGAGAATGAAGAAGAGGTCCACATCAGCTAAAAGGTGATGTGGAAAAATTTTGTATAGGTGGATGAAATAGAATGAGGTGGCATTTGGGGGTCTGTTTTAAATATATATAATAGATCATACCTCAAAACACCCAGATATATCAATTAATTCTATTTATAATAATTGAAAAACATGTATCTATTAAATTTTCTCATGTTGCATCAGTTCACTATTTAATACACAGTAGAAGATGAAAAGGTATATAGAAGGTAGTTGTTTGAGAAGCCATTGTTGCAATTTAAACTTTGACAGATAGAAAATGTTATAGGTTTTTCTTTTTCTAATTTATAGTTATCGTTATTACGCTTTTGCAATTGATTAAAAACATTTTCTCCTTGTACTAAGTTCATGTATATTTACTAGAAGTCAATTCAGTTCACGTAAACTTACGTGAAATTGAGTTCGCGTAAATGTTAGCAAAATTCTGAAGATAGTTAATGATGATTGATGATGATTAATGAAGATTAATGAAGATTAATGATGATTAATGATGATTCATGATGATTGATGATGATTTATGAAGATGGTTAATGAAGATGGTGGTTAATGTTGAAGAAAATAAAGAAGATGAAGAAGGTGTTGAATGAAGATGAAGAAGATAGAACAAAGAAGAAGAAGATGGGTTAGGTTAATGAAGAGGAAGAAGGGGAGGGTAATTTGGAAATTATAATTTTTTTTAAACATTTGAGGGTGTGGGTAGTAAATTAGGGAGTGTTGGTAGCAAAATTGTTCTCAAAATTTTAAAAATTAAAAACCAAAACCACATTACAAACAAGTTTTTAAATATTTAAATTTTAAAAACTAAGAAATAGGTTTTGAAAAGGAAATCAAACAGGCCTATCACATTACTAACAAATCACATCTTTTTTAAATTACTATTAAGTTTTCTCCTATGTAATTGATTGAGTCTCTTCTACTCTCTTAAATAAATTTTGATTTAAAGAAAAAACTAAATCTAAATAATGATGCGTAATTAATTAAAAGAGCCTTTTAAAAAACTTAAATTAATGCCTATATAAAATATGTATATATATAATAAATTAATGCTTACATAATTGATTTTAAAATATCTTAAAAATCTCATTTAGCATATTCAAAATCCAATATTTATTCAAAATCTTTTATCTCACCAACACATTATATTAATAGATCTACATGTTAAGAAGAAATTGAGATAACTTGAGAAGAGATGGAATAAATTAACACAATGTCCTACATTGCTCTTGGATTGAGAGATGCATACTGAAAACATGCCATATATTCTCTTCTAAAGTCATAATCGTTTCAATCTTATCTTCATCTCTTGAATCCATTAGAATTAATACTAGATGAACAAACAAAAGTGGTGATCCATGTTAAGCCCATTGTTGTAGCTATGTGCTTTTAAAAGAGGAAACAAAGTTAATTGACGAAAATGAATAGGTTAATTGAAAGTAAGAACTGAAGAGAAAGAAAAAGGAATAAAATGTAATAACCTTATTAAATAGAAATGTGTTGGAAACCCATGTATCAAATTAAGATCAAAGAGTTATGCATCAAACTTGAGGAAAATTTCACTAAATCAAACAAATTTTTAAAAATTTCAATAGATTAACATGAATAAATATTATAACATTTTATTCAAAATCACTTTTCATGCATTCGAAATTAATTATTCAACAATGATATTTGTACATCTCAAATTTCTTAACAATTATTCAACAATTATTTTCTATTTATCTCTCTCTTCCTATGAGATTACTAATTAATTATCACATCTATCACACAATTCTCTCAATGTGTAAAGGTAAAGGAGATGTAAGGTGTCCACAATTACTTTTCATTAAATATTTATTGAAACTCTTTTTCCACACCAACACATTATATATATAGACACACACATACACATAGAAGGAATTAATAGAACTTGAGAAGAGATCTACCATAGTCATGCATCATTGTTTGGATTAATATTGAATAAGATCCACCTCATACTTAAACTTAGTCATATCATTCTCATAGATATTGACAAGTGCTTCAATCCCATCCTTTTCTCTTCTATCCATAAGAATTACTCCATTCCTCAGAGGACTACACTTTCTGATTCGGGGGCAACCCATTCCTTCATTGTTATGGATTGTGTAAATCGTTTGAAGTTGTCTATGTCTACTTTACTGCTAAGACTTTGACAGTAAACTATGCATGTTTACATTGTCAAATAACTATTCAGAATAGGGACTTCTCGATTAATCTGATTTGTTTACCTCTACAATAACCCAAGATCATTCTTGGTATGGATGGGAAGCCCTATCATTAGGTAATGATACATTGTACTCAATGTGTCGGTGTCATACATAGTGTTTAGGTTTAGTACTAGATGGATGTTCCGTACAAGGTGGAACATCAGCGACCTGCTGGGGTGTTGCAACCTTTAGAGATTACACGGAGTACCATCGAGTATTGTATCAGACCGTGATCTGAAGTTCACATCACATTTTTGGGGAGCATTGCACGAAGCCTTGGGAACGAAACTACGATTGAGTTCACCTACAACAATAGTTTCCACGCAAGTATTGGAATGGCACCATATGAGGCTTTATATGGGCGCAAGTGTCAAACGCCCTTGTGTTGGTATAAGGACGGTGAAAATATGATTGTCGGACCAGAGATGGTGCAACAGACTACAACTAAGGTAAGGAAAATCAAGGAGAAAATGAAGACTTCACAAGATCATCAGAAGAGTTACGCGGACAAGCGTCGCAGACTTTTAGAATTCGAACAGGGTGACCATGTGTTTCTAAGAGTCACACCTACTACGGGAGTTGGTAAGGCATTGAAATCGAAGAAGTTGACTCCAAAATTCATTGGACCATATCAGATTTATGCACGAATTGGGCCTGTTGCTTATCGGATTGCATTACCTCCGATACTGTCCAATATTCATGACGTGTATCATGTGTCACAGTTGAGGAAATATCTTGCAGATCCATCTCATGTGATCGAACCAGACACAATCCAGCTAAAGGATAACTTGTCATTCGAAGTACCACATGTGAGAATTGATGACAAGAAGATTAAGCGATTAAGGACCAAGGATGTTTCGTTGGTCAAGGTGATTTGGAACCCAATTACTGGAGATGCGACTTGGGAACTGGAGAGCAAGATGAGAGAACAACACCTAGAGTTATTTATCGACGCATAGTTTCGAGGACGAAACCAATTTTAGGGGGGGTAGTAATGTAAGACCCGTAATTTTAAATTATACTTTATGTATTTTAGTGGATTGTGGTATTGAACTCAGGGGCTTTTTAGCCAAGTTATTAATATTTTGGAGTTTATATGATCAAAAAGATATTTTGATGCCCGATTAGAATTACTCGTTGATAAATAAATTAAATTAACTGCGGCGAATCTTTTACGAAGAATTAACGCGTTATGGGCGAAATGGTAATTTAACAAATATCTAGATATTTTTAGATATTTGTTAATTATAATATATAAATAAGGAATATATAGGAAAGGAAGGGAAGGAATTGGGGAGAAAAGAAAAAGAAAGGAAAGTGTTAAATACTATATTAGAATGTAAATAAAATATATGGGCTGTAAATATGTAAGTATTCTGGCCCGTTAGCATTACTGTGAATTAGGGTTATTTAATACCCTATGTCTATATAAAGAGATTCCGCTGTGTAGTTGAAACACACGGGTTATTCTATATGTCTCTCAATACTCTTTATATTCAACATGGTATCTAGAGCCAAATGAGAGACAAACCCTAATCGTCAACTACCCGGTCGACCCATTGTCTCCGGTGAATTTTTTTTTTTCGGCGAACCGTGTTCTCAAACTCCGGTTTCCCCCTTCTGCCGTTGATACGCTGATTCTTCAATTTGTGTTCAGCCGTTCACGCTTTACCGTCGCTGCCGTTACTGTTTCTGACGCGTTTTTTCGACGAACGACCACTCCATCAGCGCCGAACACCCCAGACCGGCCAAACCCTTCTGCCACGCCTTCAGAATCCTTCTCACGTGCCCACACGCGCCCACACGCGCCACCTAACAGCCCGCGCGTGGATCTCACGTGCCGCCCACTATCACCGCACGTGACGGCGCGTCCGGCGGCCGTTCACAATGATTCTTCTTCCACCGCACTCGCCTCGGCCTCCTGCTTCCATATCTGCCCTCAGTTTTCAGTTTTGAGTTACGGATATACGACTTCCAGTTCAAACAGCCCCTGGTTTCCCGGTTCCAACGCGTTTTCTGACAACCTTTGCTGACCATGGCATCTCAGTCTGAAACAAAGAGTATCTTCACCAACTACATCACTTCTCCTCTCTCAGTTGAAAAACTGAATGGATCAAATTATGATAGTTGGGCTGCCGACATCAAACTTTGGCTACGTGGTCAAGGTTACGAGGATCACCTCACCCAAAACCCTGAAAAGGTGAGTGTGACTGAAACATCCAAATGGAGCCAGATTGATGCTCAGTTGTGTAGTGTCATTAGGTCTACACTTCATCTAGATGTTAAACCGATATTCCGTCCGCATCTCACGTGTGAATCGGTTTGGAGTCAAGCAAAGGCACTCTATACTAACGACACACGTCTCTATGGAGTTTGTCACCGCTTATTGAACATCATTACTCCGAAGTCACTCGATGGCTCTATTTCTACATATCTTGGCACTGTTCATAGTGCACTTCATGACTTTAATGAGCTACTCCCTCCTGCTGCAAGTAATCCAGTTGAACAGAAGAAGGAGTTGGATCAACGCAGCACCTTCTTCATGCTTCTTGCACTCTATGGCCTACCCCAGGAGTACTCTGCAACTCGTGATCAAATTTTGGGGTCTGTTACTGTTCCGGATATGTCTACTACTTCAGCGATCCTCCTTCGCGTACCAGCAAAACATCCAGTTGAGCAGTCTATTACTTCAGTTCCGGGTGACACTGCTGCTCTTGCATCTCAGGGACATAATCAGCAACGTTCTCGTGGAGGACCATCCAGCTCTAAGCCTCGTCCAAAATGTGACCATTGTCATCGGCTTGGACACACTATTGATCGTTGTTGGAAGTTGCATGGCAAGCCTTCGCCTTCGATAAATGCAACTCAGCTTGATCCTTCTGCCACTATTCAGACTACACCATCTCCACAAGGCTCCCCAACAAACTAGGAAGATTTTCTCCGATGGGTTCAGAGTCATCCAAACTCTAGTTCTCCTACTTCGGTTGCACACACTGGTAACTCATCTGTTTACCTCTCTCATTCATCTTCTCTCGGCCCTTGGGTTCTTGATTCTGGTGCGTCTGATCATGTTACTTGTAATAAAGGTCTTTTTTCATCCCTTTCTACATCTGGTTTTTTACCTACTATAACTTCT
>NC_021165.2:49947283-49949585 GCF_000331145.2 Cicer arietinum
AACCTCCTCAAGTAGTTATCCCTCTCCCACACACTCATATTCCTATCGAACCTGCCAAGTCTGCCCCTCAACCTCCCTGACCACTATAAACATATCACCGTCAATGCTTACCCTCTGTTGTGTCTGTTCCTGTTCCCATTATAGACTCTCCTCCGACACCACCTCCAGATCCAGTCCTGCCACCTGAGCCTGACCTTCCCATTGCTCTTCGTAAGGATATTCGCACCACCCGTAATCCATCTCCTCATTATATTGATTTGTGTTATCATCGTCTTTCTCCTTTACATTACACTTGCTTGTCCTCCTTGTCTTCTGTTTCTATTCCTAAAACTACAGGTGAAGCATTATCCCACCCTGAGTGGAGGCAAGCAATGCTTGATGAGATGTGTGCTCTACAAAGCAGTGGTACTTGGGAATTGGTACCTCTACCTCATGGGAAGTCGGTAGTCGGGTGTCGTTGGCTTTATACAGTGAAGGTTGGTCCTGATGGTAAGATTGATCGATTTAAGGCTCGTTTGGTAGCCAAGGGATATACTCAGATTTTTGGGTTGGATTACAATGACACATTCTCACCGGTTGGCAAAATGGCATCTGTCAGACTGTTTTTCTCCATTGCAACAATTCGACATTGGCCTCTCCATCAGCTTGACATTAAAAATGCCTTTTTGCACGGTGATTTTGAAGAGGAAGTGTATATGGAGCAACCACCAGGATTTGTTGCTCAGGGGGAGTCTTCCAACATGGTTTGTCGGCTACACAGGTCCCTTTATGGTCTTAAACAGTCTCCTAGAGCTTGGTTTGGCAGATTCAGCTCGGTAGTACAAGAATTTGGTATGATCCGCAGTGAAGCCGATCACTCTGTATTTTATCATCACTCAGCTCAAGGGTGCATCTATCTTATTGTTTACGTGGATGACATTGTTATAACTGGTAGTGATCAGCAAGGAATACTCAAGTTAAAACAACATCTCTCAAATAAATTTCAGACTAAAGACCTTGGTAAACTCCGTTATTTTCTGGGTATTGAAGTAGCTCAATCCAAGGATGGCCTTGTAATTTCACAAAGAAAATATGCTATGGATATTCTTGAAGAAACTGGCCTACTAAATGCCAAGTCAGTTGATACTCCTATGGATCCAAATGTCAAACTCCTACCCAATCAGGGGGAGCCTCTATCAGATTCAGGAAGATATAGGAGATTGGGTGGAAAAATAAAATATCTCACAGTCACTCGTCCAGTGTGGTAAGTCAGTTCTTAAATTCTCCTTGCCAAGAACATATGGATGCTGTAATCCGGATTCTTAAATACATCAAAAGTGCACCTGGAAAAGGTCTCATTTATGAAGACAGAGGACATACTCAAATAATTGGCTACTCAGATGCTGATTGGGCAGGCTCACCCATAGATAGACGATCAACTTCCGGGTATTGTGTACTCATAGGAGGAAATTTAATATCTTGGAAGAGTAAGAAACAAAATGTTGTTGCAAGATCCAGCGCTGAGGCAGAATATAGGGCCATGGCACTAGTAACATGTGAACTCATCTAACTGAAACAGTTACTGAAAGAACTTCAATTTGAAGAGACCAGCACAATGACATTAATATCTGATAATCAAGCTGCATTGCACATTGCCTCGAATCCGGTTTTTCATGAGAGGACCAAGCATATTGAGATTGACTGCCATTTTGTTAGAGAAAAGATTGAATCAGGTGACATCATCACCAGCTTTGTCAAATCCAATGATCAGTTAGCAGATGTGTTTACAAAGTCATTGCGAGGTCCTAGAATTAGTTATATATGTAACAAGCTAGGTGCATTTGATTTATATGCTCCAGCTTGAGGGGGAGTGTTAAATACTATATTAGAATGTAAATAAAATATATGGGCTGTAAGTATGTAAGTATTTTGGCCCGTTAGCATTACTGTGAATTAGGGTTATTTAATACCCTATGTCTATATAAAGAGATTCCGCTGTGTAGTTGAAACACACGGGTTATTCTATATGTCTCTCAATACTCTTTATATTCAACAGAAAGAAATAGAAAGAAAGGAAAATAGAAGGAATGAAAAACAGAGAAAGAAAAATATCTTCTTCCTCCTCCAGACTCGCGCGCCCATTCTTTCCCCTTTCTTCTACCTTCCATTTTTTCTTCCTTTAAGTTCAAGAAAAGAAACCCAAGGTTGGGTGGGTGATAGAACAAGGATTTCTCAACTCCACTCTTCCTCTTTGATTCGAAAACGAAGAAAAACGGTATTAGGGATTCAAACACAAACCTCCCCGTTTCACCTAGATCTAAAC
>NC_021165.2:49949806-49954883 GCF_000331145.2 Cicer arietinum
CTTCATACTTCCTCGTTGATTCGAAAACGAAGAAAAACGGTATTACGGATTCAAACACAAACCTCCCCGTTTCACCTAGATCTAAACATCGTTTCAAGAAGTGATAGAAGGGAAGGTTGCTCACTTCCGTGCTACGGTGCTAGTGGACCAATTTTGGAAGCGGTGTTGCGAGCGGAAAATTTACCGGATTTACTCACGGTGCCGTAATCGCACGTTAAAGCTAACGTTAAGGTAAGGGCTCCTTCCAAACTTTTAGTTTGCATTTAGGGACTTATCTGTGGTTGTGTGGAAAAGAATTTTGTTAGGGTTAGAGTGTTGATTTGGGGGAAAATGAATCTAAGGCTTTATGGGTAAAATATTAGAGTTAGGTTTTGGTTATATTGATGAATGTTTCGTGGAAAATGAATTTAAACTTATTTATGTATGATTTTGAGTAAATGAAACTTGTTGTGTTTGAGTGGTGGATTGTGTTGATTTGTGTTCGTCGTATTTGACGTGTTCTTAATTAATACTGATGAAATTTGATATGAGTATGGTTGGATTTTGTGGAGAAATGAATTGATGTGTTTTGGTATGGATTGTGGATTGAATTTGATAATACGTTTGAGTTCGTTCTGTGTAGAATTTGAAAACCATTAGAGTTAAACGAGTATTAAGAATGGGGAATCTCTTAATGTCTCGTTTACTTCATGTGTGTTTGTTTGTGAAAAATCGTTTTAAGTTACATGAGTATTAAGAAAAGTATATTAAGAATGGGGAATCTCTTGATATGTCTGTTTGCTTAACGTTTTGTTTTGAAAATCATTAAGATAAATCGGTATTAAGAATGGGGAATCTCTTAATGTCTTGGTTACTTAATGTTTGTTTTGAAAACCGTTTAAGTTAACTAGGCGTTAAGAATGGGGAATCTCTTAATGTCTTGTTTACTTATGTGTGTTTTGGTAAATCGTGCTGACCCGCGATAGGTGGCACCTTGGTAAACGGTACGGGCCCGTGATAGGTAGTACGTTTACGGTTTACATTGGGTAAGTTGTGATGACCCGTGATAGGTGGCACCTCGGTAAACAGTACTGACCCGTGATAGGTGGTACGTTTACGACTTACGTTCCTTGGTAAATTGTGTTTGTCCGTGAGGGACTGCACAGGTGTTTGTCCGTGAGAGACTACGCCCTGGTGAATTATGTTTGTCCGTGAGAGACTGCACAGGGGTTTGTCCGTGAGAGACTACGCCTTGGTTCAAGTTAAATGAGAATTAAGAATGGGGAATCTCTTAATGTCTTGTTTACTTATGTGTGTTTTGGTAAATCGTGCTGACCCGCGATAGGTGGCACCTTCGTAAACGGTACGGGCCCGTGATAGGCAGTACGTTTACGATTTACGTTGGGTAAGTTGTGATGACCCGTGATATGTGGCACCTCGGTAAACAGTACTAACCCGTGATAGGTGGTACATTTACGACTTACGTTTCTTGGTGAATTGTGTTTTTCCGTGAGAGACTGCACAAGTGTTTGTCCGTGAGAGACTACACCCTGTTAAATTGTGAATTGTTGGTTCATTTGTCTGTGTAGTATTGTGTTATAAGTGTTAAGTGTATGTTTTGGAATTTGGTGATAACATGTTTGATTGCAATACCATTTTGAAACCCATGATGTTGTAGTAATTGTGTTATAAGTGTTAAGTGTTATGTTTTGGAATTTGGTGATAGCATGTTTGATTGCAATACTATTTCGAAACTCATGATGTTGTAGCGATTGCGTTATCAGTGCTAAGTATTAAGATTTGGGATTATGTATGAATGTGATTGAGTTAGTTTATGAATTTTTGAAAGAATACACAGGGAAATCGATTTTCCCAATCGATTGGGAAGTTACAGGGGCTAAACTTTTTATGAAATCGATTTCCCAATCGATTTAGCCATGCAAGAATTCAGCAAAACTGACGGAAATCGATTTAGAAATCGATTGGCATTAAGTCAGGGGCTGAGATATGTTGTCAATTGATTGCCCAATCGATTGCCCAATCGATTGGCATTAAATCAGGGACTGAGATATGTTGTCAATTGATTGCCCAATCGATTGAATTAAGCCCAGAATTCAAATTTCACTAAAAACCTTCAGGAAATCGATTTGGAAATCGATTGGCTTAGTAGAAATTCTTATTTTGAGTTAGATAACAGATTGCTCATTGATTTATTAATGTCTTGGTTAGTTATGTATTACTTGATGGATTGAGAACTTTATTTTGACTTCATTTTTATTTGGCAAGTGTTACATGAACTTTTAGCATATGGAAAATCCTTTTAAGGTGCATGCTTAGTTGAAAGGTTATTTTGTGCATTTAAAAAAAAAACTTAAATGTTATGTGTTAACTGTTAATTTCGGTTGGTGATCATTTACAACTATTGTGGAAATCTGGGTTTTGCCCTCAGATGAGAGCTAGGACGATCCTACCGGTTCGTATCCTACGGATGGGAATGCTTGACTGGAGCTACGTTATGAGGATCCCACGGGGCGCGTGGAGATCACTCAGGGTGTATAGTTTTTGGTAGGATGATCATATTAGGTTGATGTATAGGGACTAGACGTCCTTCTTTTTGGGTTGGTGTATTTTAATTTGGAAAACTGTACTTATACTAATATTGTCAGTTTGACATCTTATTTGAATGGGTTCCATGTACCATTTGTTGTTGTGTAAATGCTTTGGATTTATATTTGGAGAAACTTTTCCGCTGCTTGTGAATTATAATGACTCAATTATTTATCCAAAGGCATTTCCTTATTTGTTTTACTCTGTTTTATTTTAATTTCTTTTGAAAAAAAAATACACCCTCGCTTTGAAAATCGGGGTGTTACATTGTGGTATCAGAGCTTTGGTTTGGTTTTCTTTGGGGGTTGTGGAACCTCTAGTTCTAGATTGTAGGTTAGGAGTTGTTGTCTGATCATGTGTCGGTTTAGGTGGTTTGAGTGGTCAAGTTCATAAAAATTATTATGTGCTGATGTGGTCGGAAGTTATTCTTAGAATTATTGAAGTAGTGTTAAGACTCTACTTGATGATGGTTTTATAGGAAAACCATGCTGCCAAGGAGGAATGATGTTCCGAGAGCCAATGCCAATAGGGATGATCGAATGGCGGAGGCTATGAATAACATGGCTGCTTCTGTTGCTGCACAGACTGCTGCCAAGACTCAACGTGATCTCGAAAAGAGGGGAAGAGAGATCCGTGCTGCAGAGTCAAGAGGATTAAAAGACTTTCGTCGTTACAATCCTCCCAAGTTTGAGGGGACTGAGAATTCAGAGAAAGCAAATCAATGGATCCAAGAAGTGGAGAAGATCTTCGAAATGATTAACTGTCAGGCGGGAGTGAGGGTCAACTATGCCACTTATATGCTACTAGGAGATGCTGAGTACTGGTGGAGGAGTACAAGGTTGTTGATGAGATCAGCTCACGAGGAGGTGAACTGGGAATCTTTCAAAGGGAAGTTTTTCGACAAATACTTCCCGATGAGTACCAGGACTAGACTGGGTGATGATTTCCTGAAACTACATCAGGGGAACATGACCGTGGGCGAATATGCTGCTAAGTTTGAATCACTATCAAGGCATTTCAGATTTTTCCGTGAAGAGATTGACGAGCCATTCTTCTGTCATCGTTTCCAAGACGGACTAAAGTATGAGATTCAAGATTTTGTCTTACCCTTGGGAATTCAAAGTTTCCAGGTTCTTGTGGAAAAATGTAGAGAAGTTGAGGATATGAAGAATAAGAGAGCTAGCCGAGGAGGGAATTTTAACTCAGGAGGACCTAGTCGGGCGAAGTATCAGAACAAGGGAAAACAGGTTGCTAAATCTTATAATCGACCACATGATAACAATGGGGGACGGGATAACCCAGGGAACCAAGACCTTGAGAGGCAAGTGGGACAAGGTATATATGCATGTTTACATTGTCAAATAACTATTCAGAATAGGGACTTCTCGATTAATTTGATTGTTTACCTCTACAATAACCCAAGATCATTCTTGATATGGATGGGAAGCCCTATCATTAGGTAATGATACATTGTACTCAATGTGTCGGCGTCATACTTAGTGTTTAGGTTTGGTACTAGATGGATGTTCCGTACAAGGTGGAACATCAGCGACCTGCTGGGGTGTTGCAACCTTTAGAGATTACACGGAGTACCATCGAGTATTGTATCAGACCGTGATCTGAAGTTCACATCACATTTTTGGGGAGCATTGCACGAAGCCTTGGGAACGAAACTACGATTGAGTTCACCTACAACAATAGTTTCCACGCAAGTATTGGAATGGCACCATATGAGGCTTTATATGGGCGCAAGTGTCAAACGCCCTTGTGTTTGTATAAGGACGGTGAAAATATGATTGTCGGACCAGAGATGGTGCAACAGACTACAACTAAGATAAGGAAAATCAAGGAGAAAATGAAGACTTCACAAGATCATCAGAAGAGTTACGCGGACAAGCGTCGCAGACTTTTAGAATTCGAACAGGGTGACCATGTATTTCCGAGAGTCACACCTACTACGGGAGTTGGTAGGGCGTTAAAATCGAAGAAGTTGACTCCGAAATTCATTGGACCATATCAGATTTCTGCACGAATTGGGCCTGTTGCTTATCGGATTGCATTGCCTCCGATACTGTCCAACATTCATGACGTGTTTCATGTATTTCATGTGTCACAGTTGAGGAAATATCTTGCAGATCCATCTCATGTGATCGAACCAGACACAATCCAGCTAAAGGATAACTTGTCATTCGAAGTACCACCTGTGAGAATTGATGACAGGAAGATTAAGCGATTGAGGACCAAGGATGTTTTGTTGGTCAAGGTGATTTGAAACCCAATTACTGGAGATGCGACTTGGGAGCTGGAGAGCAAGATGAGAGAACAACACCTAGAGTTATTTATCGACGCATAGTTTCGATGACGAAACTAATTTTAGGGGGGGTAGTAATGTAAGACCCGTAATTTTAAATTATACTTTATGTATTTTAGTGGATTGTGGTATTGAACTCAGGGGCTTTTTAGCCAAGTTATTAATATTTTGGAGTTTATA
>NC_021165.2:49954916-49980149 GCF_000331145.2 Cicer arietinum
TAAATAAATTAAATTAACTGCGGTGAATCGTTTACGAAGAATTTAATGTGTTACGGGTGAAATGGTAATTTAACAAATATCTAGATATTTTTAGATATTTGTTAATTATAATATATAAATAAGGAATATATAGGAAAGGAAGGGAAGGAATTGGGGAGAAAAGAAAAAGAAAGGAAAGAAATAGAAAGAAAGGAAAATAGAAGGAAAGAAAAACAGAGAAAGAAAAATATCTTCTTCCTCCTCCAGACTCGCGCGCCCATTCTTTCCCCTTTCTTCTACCTTCCATTTTTTCTTCCTTTAAGTTCAAGAAAAGAAACCCCAGGTTGGGTGGGTGATAGAACAAGGATTTCTCAACTCCACTCTTCCTCTTTGATTCGAAAACGAAGAAAAACGGTATTAGGGATTCAAACACAAACCAACCCGTTTCACCTAGATCTAAACGTCGTTTCAAGAAGTGATAGAAGGGAAGGTTGCTCACCTCCGTGCTACGGTGATAGTGGACCAATTATGGAAGCGGCGTTGCGAGCGGAAAATTTACCGGATTTACTCACGGTGCCGTAATCGCACGTTAAAGCTAACGTTAAGGTAAGGGCTCCTTCCAAACTTTTAGTTTGCATTTAGGGACTTATCTGTGGTTGTGTGGAAAAGAATTTTGTTAGGGTTAGAGTGTTGATTTGGGGGAAAATGAATCTAAGGCTTTATGGGTAAAATCTTAGAGTTAGGTTTTTGTTATATTGATGAATGTTTCGTGGAAAATGAATTTAAACTCATTTATGTATGATTTTGAGTAAATGAAACTTGTTGTGTTTGAGTGGTGGATTGTGTTGATTTGTGTTCGTCGTATTTGACGTGTTCTTAATTAATACTGATGAAATTTGATATGTGTATGGTTGGATTTTGTGGAGAAATGAATTGATGTGTTTTGGTGTGGATTGTGGATTGAATTTGATAATACGTTTGAGTTCGTTCTGTGTGGAATTTGAAAACCATTAGAGTTAATCGAGTATTAAGAATGGGGAATCTCTTAATGTCTCGTTTATTAATGTGTGTTTGTTTGTGAAAAATCGTTTTAAGTTAAATGAGTATTAAGAATGGGGAATCTCTTAATTTCTCGTTTACTTAATGTTTGTTTTGAAAGTCGTTTAAGTTAAATGAGTATTAAGAATGGGGAATCTCTTAATGTCTTGTTTACTTAATGTTGTTTTGAAAATCGTTTAAGTTAAATGAGTATTAAGAATGGGGAATCTCTTAATGTCTTGTTTACTTAATGTTGTTTTGGAAAATCGTTTAAGTTAAATGAGTATTAAGAATGGGGAATCTCTTAATGTCTACGTTTACTTAATGTTGTCGTGAAAATCGTTTAAGTTAAACGAGTATTAAGAATGGGGAATCTCTTAATGTCTACGTTAACTTAATGTGGTCGTGAAAATCGTTTAAGTTAAACGAGTATTAAGAATGGGGAATCTCTTAATGTCTACGTTAACTTAATGTGGTCGTGAAAATCGTTTAAGTTAAACGAGTATTAAGAATGGGGAATCTCTTAATGTCTACGCGTTTAAGTTAACTAGGCGTTAAGAATGGGGAATCTCTTAATGTCTTGTTTACTTATGTGTGTTTTGGTAAATCGTGCTGACCCGCGATAGGGGGCACCTTGGTAAACGGTACGGGCCCGTGATAGGCAGTACGTTTACGATTTACGTTTGGTGAGTTGTGCTGACCCGTGATAGGTGGCACCTCGGTAAACAGTACTGACCCGTGCTAGGTGGTATGTTTACGACTTACATTCCTTGGTGAATTGTGTTTGTCCGTGAGGGACTGCACAGGTGTTTGTCCGTGAGAGACTACGCCCTGGTTTAAGTTAAATGAGAATTAAGAATGGGGAATCTCTTAATGTCTTGTTTACTTATGTGTGTTTTGGTAAATCGTGCTGACCCGCGATAGGGGGCACCTTGGTAAACGGTACGGGCCCGTGATAGGCAGTACGTTTACGATTTACGTTGGGTAAGTTGTGCTGACACGTGATAGGTAGCACCTCGGTAAACAGTACTAACCCGTGATAGGTGGTACGTTTACGACTTACGTTTCTTGGTGAATTGTGTTTGTCCATGTGACACTGCACAGGTGTTTGTCCGTGAGAGACTACACCCTGTTAAATTGTGAATTGTTGGTTCATTTTGTCTGTGTAGTATTGTGTTATAAGTGTTAAGTGTATGTTTTGGAATTTGGTGATAACATGTTTGATTGCAATACCATTTCGAAACCCATGATGTTGTAGTATTGTGTTATAAGTGTTAAGTGTTATGTTTTGGAATTTGGTGATAGCATGTTTGATTGCAATACTATTTCGAAACTCATGATGTTGTAGCGATTGCGTTATCAGTGCTAAGTGTTAAGATTTGGGATTATGTATGAATGTGATTGAGTTAGTTTATGAATTTATGAAAGAATACATAGGGAAATCGATTTTCCCAATCGATTGGGAAGTTACAGGGGCTAAACTTTTTATGAAATCGATTTCCCAATCGATTTGGCCATGCAAGATTTCAGCAAAACTGACGGAAATCGATTTAGAAATCGATTGGCATTAAGTCAGGGGCTGAGATATGCTGTCAATTGATTGCCCAATCGATTGCCCAATCGATTGAATTAAGCCCAGAATTCAAATTTCACTAAAAACCTTCAGGAAATCGATTTGGAAATCGATTGGCTTAGTAGAAATTCTTATTTTGAGTTAGATAACAGATTGCTCATTGATTTATCAATGTCTTGGTTAGTTATGTATTACTTGATGGATTGAGAACTTTATTTTGACTTCATTTTAATTTGGCAAGTGTTACATGAACTTTTAGCATATGGAAAATCCTTTTAAGGTGCATGCTTAGTTGAAAGGTTATTTTGTGCATTTAAAAAAAAAAAACTTAAATGTTATGTGTTAACTGTTAATTTCGGTTGGTGACCCTTTACAACTATTGTGGAAATCTGGGCTTTGCCCTCAGATGAGAGCTAGGACGATCCTACCGGTTCGTATCCTACGGATGGGAATGCTTGACTGGAGCTACGTTAGGAGGATCTCACGGGGCGCGTGGAGATCGCTCAGGGTGTATAGTTTTTGGTAGGCTGATCAGACTAGGTTGATGTATAGGGACTAGACGTCCTTCTTTTTGGGTTGGAGTATTTTAATTTGGAACTATACTTATACTAATATTGTCAGTTTGACATCTTATTTGAATGGGTTCCATGTACCATTTGTTGTGTGTAAATGCTTTGGATTTATATTTGGAGAAACTTTTCCGCTGCTTGTGAATTATAATGACTCAATTATTTATCCAAAGGCATTTCCTTATTTGTTTTACTCTGTTTTATTTTAATTTCTTTTGAAAAAAAAATACACCCTCGCTTTGAAAATCGGGGTGTTACATTTTCTCATTTGACTCTTTACCTATAAATATCTCCCATCTTAAAAACTTAATCTAGATTTCTTTAATTTAATTTCAATGATTTCTTTAATCTAGATCTCCCATCTTCAATATTTATTCTTCATTTCTTTAATTTCAACTCTTAATCTAGATTACACAAGTTTTCTAATTCACTTTCTTGAGGTGAGAATTTAAGTGAGAAAAAGTGGGAGAGTTGATGAGTGTTCATTGTGTGAGATTTTGCGAGTTATCAAATTCTCGCAAGTTTCTATATGATCAAAAAAAATTCACTGACTTTATTAAAAGGAATCTATTTTTGGAAAAAGTAGACAACTTTATTCAACATCTTATCAAAAAACTTTCATCGACTTGTTAATAGAAACCTATTTTTGGAAGAAAAAAAAAGTAGACAACTTTATTCAATGCTCCTTCTATATTGTTAAAGCTCTCCTTGTTATGAATGGTATAAAGAGCTTCAAATGTGACTTCAAAATCAAAAGGTCATATAATAGAGCTATGAATCAAAATGTGCATTAAGAGAAAGAAGAATAAAAATAGTATTGCTCTAATTGGTTCATCCTTAAATGTTAAAAAGGTAGAAGAATTCAAAAAAAGTGAATCTAGATGGTGATAAAAAAAAAGAACAAACAAGGAACGAACAAAAATAAAAATAAAAAAATCTACAACAAAGCAAAGAAGTGAAGTAAGAAGGAAGAAAGCAAGTCATCCATCACATGCTCTATGTTGAATATTCGATCATAGAAAATGGATTTTCCTGACTACATAAAGAAGATAGAAACGAGTGATAAGAAGGGTAAAAAGGATAAGAAAGGGGAAAAAAAGTTTATATAGATTGGGAAGAAAACGAAAAAGAATTAGATGAAATTCAAGTATTTATTACCTACTTATGATGAATTGCAAGATACTTTTGATGAACTTTTTGAGGAAACAAAAAGGGTTACTAAACTAATGGTTTATCAATTTTATGTTCTTACTGTTTAAAGAAAGGTCATGATAAAATAACTTGTTATATGTTGAAAACATGGAAAGACAAAAAATATTTCAAAACTAACAAGTCAAGACCCAAACAAATTTAGGCACCTAAGGTCAAAATAATTTATGTTGCAGATGTGCTTAAGAATCAAGTTGAAACACCAATCATGGTAGCTAAAAAGTGGATGTTCACGAAACATGACCCCAAAAAAGTCATATATTCCAAACCCTAATCCTCAAAGAAGAGCTATCGATATGGCACAAAACATTGTATCATGCTAACTTGAGAATGATCTCAAAGTTAAACAAACTCAGTTTGGGTAAAGGATTATTAAATCTCAAATATAAATTAGATGTTCTTTAAGAGGCATTTTAGAAAAGGGAAATAGATTAAAATATAATTTACTTCAAAAAATGTTGTTTCCACTTTTATACCGCTTTAACTCTTAAATTTGCAATTGCACATTGACTTATTTGGTCCCGTACGGACAATCTCTGTTAGTGGAAAAAATATATAGATTAGTGATTGTTGATGACTATTCCTGATGGACATAGGTTAAAATATTTACTATCTTATGCAAAAAAAAGTGCAAAATAAAAAAGTTTTTTGTATTACAACAATTCGTAGTGATTATTGTGGTGAATTTGAAAACAAACCTTTCAAAATCCTCTATGAATAGAGTGGTATTTTACATAATTTCTCATCTCCTACAACACCCCAACAAAATGATGTCGTAGAAAGAAAAACAATAAATCTCTTTAAGAAATGACATGCACCATGATTCATGAATCAAATATTGCAAAATACTTTTGGATTGAAGTAGTTAATATTGTGTGTTATATTCAAAATAGAGTTTATATCATACGTATTGTAAATAAGCTTCCTTATGAATTGTGGAAAGGAAAAAAACTAAATATTTCTTACTTTCATCAATTTGGTTGTACATGCTTTATTTTAAACACTCAAGAAAATTTGGACAAGTGTGATTCAAGATCACAAATGGGTATCTTTTTTGGATATTATGAACGCTCTATGTAGGGCTAGAAATGAGTTGATTCTAGTCAAACTTAGGTTCAACTTGGCTCAACTCGATAAGAAATGATTCGACACGAAACTCGGCTCGAGTTTATCACGAACTTATTTTTCAGCTCGAACTTGACTCAAGTTCACAAGCAACTCAATTCAGCTTCATAGCTTGAACAAATTGACCAAAAGACATAAAAACTTAAAAGAACAAATGTGTTTCTTCAACTTTAAGTTAACATATTAATAAAAAGTAGTGAAAAAACTTAACTAAAGCCCATATGATTTAAATTTAAACAAGACTTAAAAATCAATCTTAGATCAATTTTCTCATTACATTTAATTGTCTCATGTGTTGGTAATCCACTCCTTATATAAAATAAGAGAAGAGTGTAAGACAATATATTTTTCAATAGATAACTTCAATAGTGAAGTTGGAGAGAGATCATTAAATTTAAGTATCCAGGTAAGGTCTTATGAGCAAGAGTCCAAGGCAAAGCATACCAAAAAGCACTTGACGTTTTTCCTTTTGTCTACATCGTTATTCTCAAAAAAAAAATGAGGTCAATTGACTCTTTTTTCTAGAGATTAACCACATAAGAAACGCATCCAAGTCATTTACTCTAGCAAAATTGCCTCTTCGGACATCCAAACATTTTGCTATTACCCAATGGATCATCCTAAATGTACTTTTAAGTATACCACCATACAATTGTGAATATGGAGGAATATACTAGGGTCTTCTACTATTATTTTTTCAAGAAAACATGTCGATCATATCCAGCATCACATATGAATCTAAACCAAATGAAATACCATCACACTTCAACCTTGCTAAAGATCCACCAAATGACTGATCTAAGTTAATGTTGTTATCCTTCAACTTATAAGTCATTATTACACTTTTGACGAGGATTTAAAAGAAATTAATTTAAAGGAAAACAAAGAATATTTCAAGTCAATATTTTATAATAATTTTAAGTTTTAGGTGTATTTAATTTGAATTGTAATAATTTTGATTTTATTTTCAATGAAGTGGTGTAAAGTTCAATATGAGTTTAAAAAATTGGTTTTGTAGTCTATTTTAGAAAAAGAAAAATGTTTTTTTTAAATACTACTGTAAAAGACTCATTTTTCATGTTCGTAAAAAAATTACAAACAAAAATCTAAATACAATGTAACAAGTCTACAAAAACTATCAACAAAAGAATTTCAATAAAATGGAGAAAGATTTCAACAATCATATATAACTTATGCATATCACTATGATTTAACACTTACCACTAACTTTTGGAGCCAAGTTGTCTTAATTTATGTAAGTTAAGAAATCAATCTAACATGTTTTAAAGTTAAAAGACCAAATTTAATTTTTAAAATAAGTTAAATGATTAAAAATGTTTTGACTCCTATTTTTTAACAACTACTCCGAGTTATCATATAACTTGATAGTTACGTCATTAACATAAACTTTTATTCATAAAAAGGTATTCGTCTTAATTTTTTATTTTAAATAATCTAACGATAAAACTTACCCACATTAAATACAGATAAAAAAATATTGTGGATTTAAACTCGTATTTCAAAACATCATTTTATAACTTTTTACCATTTGAGTTGTACTTACATCGTTAGTGATCCTTAATAAAAAAAATTAGAATTAAAAAGCCTATGGCGCAAATTATATAAAAAGAAATAGGCTTCAATCCTTAAATTAGAATTGTTATAACAAATCATGTGGTGCAAATTTAATAAAAAGAAATCGTCTTTAATCTATAATTAAAATTAATATTTACAAAATCTATGGCCCAAATTTATTGTGAACCACATAATAGAAGGTGGGGCATGTATCGAATCCTGAGCTTTCCCAAAATCCAACCATTATTTTCTTTCTCCCCTCTCATGGCTTCCACAGCAACACCTTCTCCACAAATTCTATTATTCAATCCCATCTTAGGAAACACAAAAACAATTAGAGCAGTAAGGTTTTATAGAACAACCACTCACAACAGATACACCACTCTGAATGTTTACGGTTCTAAAGACTCTCAGAGTCCTCAGAGAGCACCACCTGGAGTTGACACAAGAATCCACTGGGAGAATGAAGATGAAGGTTGGGTTGGAGGTAGCACTAAAAGTAGTGAAAAAAAGAAACAAACCAATTCAGAGGAAAAACCTAATAAGCTGTTGGGTGAAGACTTTGGTGATTTACTCAGTTTTGAAGGTTCTCATTATGAGTAAGTTTCTTGAACTGTATAATAGCATGTTTAGTTTTTAATTTAGACACACCAATCACCTTCAAAATATAAAAACTAACAAAACCTTTTCTTCCATCCTTCTCTCCCTCAATATTAATTTGAGAACTTTTAAGAATATTGAGGAGAGAGAAGAAACCACTTTCTCTTATAGGTCCTATTGTAAACTGAATTTTTGGCTCAATTTTACATGTAACTCAACTTTAAGTAGAAGAAAGGGTAAAAGTGGTTGGTCATTCGTGATTATTATTAAGCATTTCAACAGTTAAATAGACTTTATTTATTTCTAGATCAAAGAAATAATCGGTCTCATTTTTTCTAGAATCTCTATATGGTTAAGACAAAAATAAACAATAGTATGTGGTTACTAGTTCCAAGAGATATTGTTTCATGAGGAAACATGTTAACATGACAAGACATATAAATTAATGGATGACGATGATGTAAACAAGCAGATTCTTGGGAGTATCCCCGGAGGCTGATTTAGAAGAAATTAAAGTAACTTTCAGGAAATTATCAAAGGAGTATCATCCAGACACAACTTCTCTCCCATTAAAAACCGCCTCAGAAAAATTCATGAAACTAAGAGAGGTTTACAATGTTCTTAGCAATGAAGAAAGTAGGAGATTTTATGATTGGACCCTTGCTCAAGAGGTTGCAAGTCGCCAACAAGAGAAATTGAAAATTAAATTAGAAGATCCTTATGAGATAGAATTGAAGAATTATGAACCTGTTCCAGACATGGTTGATAGACTTGGTGGAAAGAATATGAAGCTTAGTGATCAAGCTGTCTCTGCTCTCACTATTGATATTTTTATCATTATTTTTGCCATATGTTGTGTCACTTATGTAGTTTTCTTTAAAGAACCATATTACTGATAATTACTCAACCAATTAGAATCTGTATATGGGAAATTGTATATGTGATGCTACAGATTAAATATAAGATTTTACATCGTTAAAAGAATTAAAGAAAAACCTTTCATTGTCGCCTCTAAAGGAAAAAAAATAACACATTTGAGGACTTATTCGATTCCTGTTTTTAGCTTGACTTAAAAAATAGTTTATTTTCCAATAAACATGATTTTTATGCACAGAACGAATTTAAGATACCAATTTTATTTCATAACTAAAAATGAAAACAGAAAAACTATAACAACAAAAAAACGAAAAACAAGCATACTTCCATTTCCAATAAAAAATAAAAATAAAAATAAAAAAATAAAAAAAAAATAAAAACTGGATTGAATAAAACATTTACTCAAGAAAAGAATAATCAAATTCGGGAATTGCTAACAGAACAAGTCATTTACACTACTGATACATAATTTTGCTTTTGCATATGAACCCACACATACTTGCCTATTTTTATTGCATAATTTTTTTTAACTTGAAACCATGCCTTGTTCAATTTCTAATTTCCATCTGTTGGATTATGAAAAGGTTACATGCATATACAGAACCCACCCTCTCCTAAAAAAGATAATCAACATGTACATGGATGGGGGACTCCAGAGTACATAGATGAGACGCTAAGAACAATTTGCTCATTTAGCATTGTTTTTTTTTTTTCTTTTTTTGAATGGATCATTTGGCATTGTCATAAAAACAAACTACGGTAATATGAACAGAAGAGTTAGAATATCAATACAAATATAGCACTAGCTTCTTTTATCAGTGCTAAGCACTCTCTGAAGTTGAAAAGCTTCTCCCTGCTCTCCACTCAATGATCGTCTCTCTAAACAACATGCAGTGAGCTGTCTTAGTAACCTCTCAAGATTGGAGTGCAAGCAATTTTTTGTTTCTTTCATATTGGGATTTGTAGAAAGTATCATTGCATTTACTGTGTCTGCTACAACTTCACGCTGTGAGTCTTTTAGAAGATAACCTACTGCAGATTCCAATGGTCGTTCATAGGCCAGCAAAGCCACACAGTCCTAATAAAATAAAGAATCTTGAGTTAAATTTAAGTATCTGTACTAATGTGCAAATGATTAGACATACAGGAAACAGAATCTTAAATCGTATTGCAATGTAGGTACATGAAATTTCACATGTCGTGTGATATAAGATTAGAATGATTATTATAAGCTTCAAGCAGCAAATCACTCCTTAAGAGTTTGATATGGGCTAGGGATATTAGCAGAGATTCAATGATCAACAATTGTACTGATTATCAGTAAGAAAATCAACCTGAACTAAATCCTCAAAAACTGGCGACCCAAAAAAACTTGACAATTCTATTCTTCCATATTTGACAGCCTCCTCCAGTGCTCCAACCTAAGCATCACATGCAGCAATATCAAGGTCTTACAAGTTATACACTTTATATATAAAGCTAAAAGAGCAGGAGATATTTTAAATTTAAAATGAGTAGCCTAAATCCATATTTTATTACTAAATTACTAATATCAAATGTAAAGAAAGAAAAGTTAAAGAAAAAGGGACTCTAATTGCAGGGACTATCATACTAATTTGTACAAGAATAAAATAGTAAAGGATTCCAAGTTAGAAAACTAAATATGAAAAGAAATATACCCGAACTAGTTCGATAAATTTTTGGCAATGAAGTAGAAAACACATTGCTGATGTATTGTCCTGCAGTAGCCAGAATTGATTGTTATGACTCATGAAGTAAATAAAGAGATGAGATTCATACAAAAGAGAAATATTAAATCAAGTATTACATACATAATACTTGGATCTATGATATTTGGATCTTTTACATAAAAGGGAATAAAATTAGAGGTATAATTGAAGGATCAAAGTATTTTAACACGAAGATCTTATTCAACATGGCCATATATGGCTATTTTGAACAGGTGATTATTTCTTAAACTTCAACATGGTAAGCAGAACATGACAATTAGCAGCAAAGCATTATCAGCTATAATCACTACAAACGTTCATTCTATCAATACTTTGCTTAAAGCAATTTCTAGTACCAATTTAAGATCATATTATACCCTATGGTAGATTTAATTGCAATTGCAATTTCAATCAATAAAATTGGAGTCAGAATGCAAGCAACTTTGAAAACAACCATTATAATCTGAAAGAGCTCACCTCAGCAATCTGGGGATACCATTCACGCAATTTTCCAAATGCAACATCAATCTCCCCATCCCTGATTAGCTTCATTCAAAGAAAAGAGGTAATCCATGTAAGTTTCTATATCAGCAACTGACAATAACAAAAGTTTGTATGCAGCAACCATATACTAACAGTAACAAAACAAAGGACAGCAAAAATAAAATGTCTATCAATAACAATACAGGCACTTGATAGGATACTGACACTATAACTCAACGGTTCAATCTAACCAAGGTATGAAACTTCTTTAGAAAGATATTGGAACTTCGATCCATTGAATCATAATTCTTAGGATTTGGATTTTAAGCCTAACACAACCTTAAATGCTAGCTCAAGAGGCTATGAAATCCAGATAAATAGTATGACACGGGTGCAATACAACATGAATAAGGAGATACAGAATTTGTTTGTCAAATTCAGGGTATGATATGGCCAGGGTATGTTAAAATAATTTATAGAAAAACTTGCATAGATGCAAAATACTTGTAAAGAAAGAGATGTTGATCATTCAACATTAACATATAGACATGATTATCGTGTTTCCTCAATTGAGATAAGAGGACTCTATTAGGAACCCAAGAAGTGGATTCCAAGTATTTAGAGGAAGAACACCATATTTAGAAAAGAAAAAAAAAAGAAATAATAGGAGAGAATCTCTCCCAAGAAAATGAATCACAAAAGTAGATATGCTCCTACAACGGTTTACACCACTCAATTTCTAAAGTTGCTAAAAGATCATTTCAAAGGAAATGAAAGTATGAAACCTTTATTTATAGGTTCCATGTACACTTACGATAAGAGGGGCAAAGGATCCCTAACTACCTACTAACAAACATAGCAGTCAAACTAACAACTAATTATCCCTATAACAACCTGAACCAATTAACTACTTCTACTAACTAACTTTCCTTTATCTAAGTCCCAACAGACTCCCCCTGTAAGAGGACTCTTTTGCTTGTATTTTAAACTTTTGAATATGAACACCATTCTATTCCTCTCTCTCCTATTCACTTATAATTTACAATTCATGACATTCAGAAACTGTACAACACAAAAGCACATACGTTCAAAATTCAATAGAAGATCTTTTCAGTGTGGCAAGTATCACCACAGAAGCAGTTGTGACCAGTGCCAGCAACAATGATTACAGTTTAAAGCAAAAACGGCTGTTGCTTCACGCTGAGGCAATGGTTTTCAAAGTAAGTAACAAAATTATATGAAAAAGAACATGAGATTTTGATTTTAACTTTTATACTTGGTATTAGAAAAATTTAATCTTAGGGTCTAAGCTAAGAATTGAACACAATAAGATTAGTCATTTTTCAATTCCATGTCACTGAACTCAGAATTAGAACATTCCAATTCAACATGTACACCAGGACAAGGCTCAATTTGAGGTCCAATTCCATACTTCAGTAAAAGCATATCAACTAAATTCTTCCTACCATTCCCTCGCTTCCTTTGCAACTTAAAGATAAACCAAAAGCTGCGACAAAAACAAGTACCTGCCGTAGAGCCTTTCTGTGATTCAATGCATATGTTGTTTCCTGGTCATCACTTCCATTTTCTTGCGTTATATGTATAGGAGGAATAGTATTCCTACTCGCCTCGTCAAATGAATTCAATGTATCTTCATAACCATAGTGTAGCAGGTAGGATCGGACAATTCTGGTAACAAGCAATGTTAGTTCAGAAATATTAATTATCTTTTATATTAGTATTAATTCCCAAGAAATCCATGAATGTCACACAGCCAAGGTGAAATATATTAGTATTTTAGATTTTGTGGATCATCTATTCTGGTAGTTAAGTTTGTCAGTTAAATTTCTCTTAACACAGGCTCTGATCTCAGTCCATAAATTATAAGTACTCAATCTAAGGCATACTGCTGCTCCACTATATATTCTCCTCCTCCTTTCTCCATTTTAACACTCATGAGCACTGTTTGCAACTGAAATAAAAAGTTACAAAGCAAACACAGCACTTCGAAATAATAGTCATATCCATATCGATTACAAACATGTACTTCACAAATACTCCCAATTGTATTTTACAGTTTTACAATCCTTTTACTTTCATACCGATACAGATGTTTAATAAGAAATTCGTTTTTAAGTGTAATTTTCTCTCACCCATAACTTGCAATTGGTGGCACTGGAATTTCCTCTATTTTCAGTTGCTGCTTCATTCTTTCTTGTGCTTCAAATTCCTAATCCAACAAGATAAATAATTAAGAGAAACAGTGATAAAGAGAAGTACATAGCAGAGTTTTTTTTATTAACAATGATCATAGTGGCTGTAGAAAATCACATTGAAATTATTTAATCAATCATCCCACCCTAGTATTATCTTAGATTCAAGGGATGGATGACAAGGATCTCTACATACCATCCTTGCAGGGTATACTGTGGAGAACCTCTTACGCTACTGGATAACCTCTCACATATACACTTACAAGCATTTTTTTCACATTAAGGATATTAAATTTAATAAGAAAAGGAAAAATCAATTTCAAAATTTTTAATAGGGGCCCGAAAAAACCAGCTGAGACAACACCAGCTTCAGATTCATCCCAAATGGTTGTCAAATTGTGAATCAATCACAAAGGCCAGTAATTGAATCTTGAATCTAAACGTATCATGAACTATAAGATTCTTAATCAATTATTAAATGACAAAAAAATTATTTTCCGCTTGATGAAACATTATAAGCATGATATAAACATAAGTAAACCTAGAATTTGCAACAATATGAGTAGACATTTTTTAAAATAACCAAAAATATACTATACCATGGTGCTAGATGAAAGACAATTTTGCAATAAATTACTGGGTTCAAAGTAAATTTAAAGATTTGACCTCTTCAATAAATACAAAGTTACAAATTTTCCCTGTTATTACATTAATAATGCTAAGGATAAGACATGTACACAAGAATAAATAAACATAGAAAAAGGTTATTACCTTTAGGTCAAACGTAAATGGTTTCTTCCCGAAGTTGACAAGCACCCTGTTGGAGATAAATGAAACACAGTCCTGAGAGATTAAACACCTCAACAAATGATCAAAAGAAGCTGCTATTTGTAAACAAAAGTACTGTTGAAGAAGCTCTTTATTTTTGGTGGTCTACCTTATTCACACACTTGCTCAGCTTTATGAGATGAGAAAAGAGAATGATGATTAATTTTGGTGTGCACAAGTTATACTACGTGCACACTCTAAGTGAAAATTGAATATAAAGTTTCTGCTTTTACACTAATAAATTCCAGTGCAATAGACTACTCTAATCTGATAGACGGCTTCACACATACACACTGAACATGGATGTCTAACTTTATTTTTATAAAATAAATAAAGAATCAAAAGTCCATTAAAGGGGGAAAATACTGCAGAACAACATACTCTTCATTCTGGCTATGAACAGCAACGGTTGGAAAAAGGGGTCCCTTCATGTCTTTGTAGATTTTGCCAACAACTTGGCCATTTTTACTGGCATAAAACAAAAGGAGTAAAAAGGATCTAGTCATGGAAACAAACAGGAAAAATTATGTAAACAACAAAATATAGAATAATCAATTATAGATTAACGGCATTGTTAACACTTAACATGCAACTGCAGACTATCCATAATTTTGTATAATCAACCACATGAAAAACTAAGGCATGTTTACTTTTGTGAAAACATTTGCCATCTTCAATTCCAGTTTCCTCATTTAATTGCAAATATAAATAAAAACGCCATCTTGCTTTCATTTACATTTAATTTTCTGTTCTCAAAAGGAAATGAAATGAAAACAACAGAACAGTTTTGCAATTAAAATTAACAACATCAGGAAATGAAGTAAAAGGGAGAACCCTAATGATTCTCAAAACAACGATGCAAGGGAGAAAGTACAGGAATAAGTAGATTACGTGAAAAAGAATTCTTGAGCAGCATAGTTAATTCCAGCACCAACTATATCACCAGTGGTATAGGTTGGACCAAAAGCTTCGCCTTTGCCATGTCCACGATAAAGGAAACCATCATCCCCGTGATATCCACAGCTATTAGCCTCCCACCTATCATCAAAACACAATAACAATAATAATTACATTTAAAAGCATATTCCCATTCAATCTAGTCACATAAACAATGTTACGACAAACTTAGTGAAAACAGCAGGCAGTTTTGCAAGTAAAAGTGTAAACAAGAAATGAAAATAGAAAACATTTTCTCAAATCAAACAGACAACAACAATAACAACAATTACTCTAAAAACAAATCTCATCCAATTGATTCACAGAAACAATGTTACCTATAATTATAGTATAAACTATAAACAGGGATCAGTTTTGCAATTAAAAGTGAAATTAAGAAATGAAACCATAAAATATTTGCTCAAATCTAGCAGACAACAACAATTACAACAACTACAACAACCAAGTTTTATCCCACTAAGTAAGGTCGGCTACATGGACCAAACGGCGTCATAGTGTTCTATCATATAACATATGTCTTTCCAGCTCATTAATCTCTAGGTCGTTCCTAATAGTTTCTCTCAGTTTTCCTAGGTCTTCTCATGCCTCTAACGATTTGACTATACTTCATTTGATCTACTCTCCTCACTACACAATCTACATGTCTCCTCTCCACATGCCCAAACCACTTAAGCCGAGTTTCTACCATTTTTTCTACTATGGTACTACCCCAACTCTCTCTCTCCAGTGCTTTCATTCTTAATCATATTTCGTCTAGTCTTTCCACACATCCAACGCAGTATTCACATCTCTGCTACACTTATAACAGTAACAACAATTACATTACATTAAAAACATATCCTTGTTGATTTGATTCACATAAACAATGTTACTGTAAACAGCGCGAAAACACAAGCAAGTTTTACAATTAAAAGTGAAAACAAGAAACGAAAATAGGAATCAGTATTTCAAATCAAACAGACAACAACAACAGTAACAACAATCACACTAAAAACATATCCTCACCCAATTGATTAACATAAACAGAGTGAAAACACGAGCCAATTTTACAATTAAAAGTGACAGCAAGAAATGAAAATATAAAACATCTTCTCAAACCAAAAAATTACAAACATATCCTTACCCAATTGATTCACAAAAACAACCATATTATAAACGTAGCGAAAACCGGAGCAAGTTTTGCAATTAAAATTGAAAACTAGAAATGAAAAAAAAAAAACATCTTGAAAAAGAATTACCCAGGTTGTCTACGCATCTTGAAGTTCTCAGAAGTAAAACCAATGGAAATTTGACCTTTATTACCACCATCCTTAACAAAAATTTCGAAATAGTAAACAAGACGTTTTATTGGAGCAACCTTATTAGCTTGAATAACACCAACATCATGACCATGAAGATTAACACTGGTATACTTCACTGAAAGTTTATCTGTAGAAACAACAACAAAACCTCCCGAACTGTTTATAGTGTTGAGTTCGCTTGGCGATTCCTCTTTCTCATCATCATCATCATCGCCGTCGTAATCTTCCAACTCTTCTTTCGCCTTTCTTCGACACAATTCCAAGAAATAGAGTCCTAGATCTTGATCTTGATCTGGTTTTTCAACACTGTTCTTACCATTACTTTCCTTCATCGCTAAATTCACAATAACATGAAACCCTAAATTACACTCGAGAATACAGCGATTTCAATTGTGACTTTTTATTTTTTGCTTATGGTGAATCAGTTAGAAGATGCGATTCCAAATCTAACCCCCTCACTATCTTTGGGTTAGTAACTGATATTCTTTTCTTGTTATCTTCTCGTTGGCTTATTAGTTATTACACTTACTTGTACGTTCTTCAATCACACTCCACCGAAACGAAAACAAACATCGCCGTCTGCAATTTTTTATTTTTTTTCTCTCTATCTTTAATTAATTAAAATTTTAATTTAAGAGTGCAAAAAATACATTTAAAACTTTATATTGATAATTAATAAAAATTATTTATTTTGTTTAAGTGTAATAAAGTTAGATGATTTTAAAAGAATATATAATTGTGATTGAATTTTTCTGTAAAATATTTTACAAATATTTTACTTGTAAATCCCACTATAATTTGCATATTAGTCATATGAAACAAAACAAGAGTTGTAAATGAAAATGTCAAGAAGTTGATAGTTGTCTAATCTAATATATAAGTGAAATGAACGTGACATGTAAAATATTTACAAACTTTTTACTTTTAAATTCCACTATAATTTTCATAGTAGTGGTCTCAAATAAATTAAAGAGTTGTAAATCAAAATATGCAATGCGTTCAAATAAGTTGATAGTTTTTTAATCTAATATATAAGTTAAATGAGTGTGACATTGAATGAAAAAACCCTAACTCATTATATGTATATAGAGAGAAAATATCGTAAATATATAAAATGAAATTACTTTTATAATGAGAGTGTAAAAGGAATTAAGTTTAACTATTGATAAAATGATGAATTGTTAAAATTAAAATAAAAAATCATGTGACTTAGTCAGTCATGCGACACTTTCATACTTTGTTTGGTAAAATTAGTTGGTAGTTTATAGCTTAATTTAAAATTAGTAGTTAAACTAATTGAGTGTTTGATAAAATTAATAGTTTCATTAGTTTAAAAAATGTAAATGACATAAAAGGATATTTCCATCTATATATGGTTGTATGATTCAGACTTAATCATGTTAGTCTCTCATATTAAAATTCCTCTTACTTATATATCCTCACATAGGAGCATTCCAAATGTGACAATATGTTATGTGACGAGTGCTAACAACATACTATTTAACACACTTTCTAATACATTATAGTTGATTAGTTAAAATTCTCATATGTCCCACCAATCATGTGGATCCCATATAAATTTGGTGTGACCATATGCATTTTAACCAATCAAAGAGCGTGTGTTAGAAAATATGTTAAAGAGTATGTCCCAAGTATTATTATATGTTATAATAGTATATAAAAATGATAAAGCCTAGCCATTGATCAAATATATTTTTTTAAATGGCCATTGATTAAATTATATAAAACTAAGATTAAAATTAAAATTCATCTGAATTTTTTAAATTGTCGTGTGACATTTAAATTACTTTCAGTCATGACTATTAATAATCATCCCATCTTTCATTATAATACATTATCATTCTTGATATGTTTCCTATACATATATCAACAAGATAGGTTGGAAATACTTTTTCTATTCTTAAATCAAAATTAACATTTTTGCTTTTTAAAGTAAAAGTATAATTATAAATATATTTTTATTTTTATATGTTCTATTTTTCTTCTCTCTTTTACTTTTTTATATTTTATTTGTTAGTCCACAAATGATTTTAGCTATCATTTTTTAAGTGACATTTGGATGATAACAAAAATAAGTAAATAAATAAAGAATAATTATCATCTAACTGTATCTGCTAGTATGCAGATTAAATTAGAAGACAAACATCTATATTAATGACTATCTATTTTAAGTTATGAGTAAGTTAGATATAATAATGTAAGTGTTTATAACATAGAGAATATTATCACCTAATAAATTGGTAATTGTGTTTACTAATAAAACAAGTCAAAATATAACAATAAGGATCATTGCAACAAATATATGATAACATATTGTTCAAGTCAAAGCGTTGAAAGACAAATGATATACAAGTCAATGTCTGACGCTCTAATACAAGTCAAAGCATCAGTTGACCATATCCTCCTAACCAAATACTTCAGGGTTAGCATGGTACCAAGTTGTGAAAAACATAAACAATGTTTTCAGTTTTTGAGGAAATCCATTTTGTTTTGATTTTAATTAATTAGTGAAGACGATGAACTAATTTTTACGCAAAAAATATTCATGAAATGATGAACAAATGACATCTTTTGACGTGTCCATCTATTACTTTTGTGTTTTTTTTTTTAACGTCTAACTAACGGTAGGGACTAAAAGCAAAGATATTTCATTTTGCAAGATTTAAATTCAAACAAAAAAATTTATAAAAATTAAAATAAAAAAATAACTATATTTGCATAGACTAAGTTCATATTTAAATTATTTATTATGTATATGCAAGAATATCACGACTTTCACTGTGACAACATCTTGTCGTCATAATTTTTGCAAGATGTGTTTAGATGGCCTATTTGTTGATCAAACTATTGTGAAGCTGACAAATAGTAATTGGAGAGCACTTCGCTCAAATAAAAATATATAAAAATATAATGAGATGTCTTGCTTGTTCTATTCATATTGCTGAATACCTCTATATTTGCAAGTGTGTCATTATTTTCTCTCTTGTGTTTCACCATATGATTTTGTCTAAAAATTGTGATTACGATTAAGATTGAAGACATGTTCTACCCCGATCTAAGGTGCGTTTGATTCAGATTTTTTTAAGAAATTTTTTATTTTTTTAAACTAAAAATCATTTTATATGGTTTGAACGGTGTTTGTTTTAGATTTATAAAAATCATTTTGTTAACAAAAATGATTTTTTGGCTAAAATTGAAAAGCTAAAAATAGTATTGGCTCTTGCGATAGACAAGAGAGAAAGATGTCAATTTAAGTCATTAATGATAGAAAATGATGTAATTACCCTTACCCTTTTTGAAAAATTCAAAATTGCCCTTCATCTTATTACAAGGGTTTTCTCCATAATCCATCCGTTTCACACATTCAATTGTGACAATTTTTCTCCTTTCACGAGATTCTGGTTTTAATCACGTAAGTTTCCTTCTCCTTTTATCTTTTCACATTAATTTTTTTTCTATGACTTTTATTTGAATCATTTTATTGTTATATTTTATTTTTGCTTTTGTTTGTTTATTTATTGCTTTTTGATGAGTAATTAAGGTACATTAATCAATTTTAAAATGTGTCTAAGAAATGGATTAAATTTCAAGTGGTCAATTTGAAATATTTCAATTGTTCTATTATAGTTAGATCTTGACAACTAGTATAGCAAAGATTCTACAAGTACTAACTATTGCCTTAGTGACTATGGCAAATGACAACATGTTTATCATGTTTATGAATTAGAAATTTGGTTAATGATAGGTTATTTTATGAATTGTTTGAAATATGTGATTTAACCTTTTTGCTGACTTAAATATAAATTAGAATTACAACTAAAAGAGATGCAAAAAGTTTTGAGAGTGATGGAAGAATTGTTGCAAGATGGGATGACAGTAAAATCGAACCATTTCTATTAAATTTATATGAATATTTCAAACTTTTGTTATAACATGTTACTTTTCTTTAATTCAATTTATTGTCAATTTTTTATATCGCATAAATATTCTTCATTATTTTAGATATTTTATATAAAATATTTTCTAGTAGCATAACATTGAATGTATTTAAATTGGTAAAACAAAAAAGTATGAGGTCTATTATAACAATTATTTCGTTGTTGTTATTAGTTTTGAAAAAAGGAGAGATGAAGAGTGGGAGGGAGGGGGATAGTAGATAAAAGGGAGAGGTAGAGAGATATAATATATAGAAAAAGAGAATTTAATGTATTTAGAAAAGTCATGTCTTTTATAGTCATTTTGTAATTTTAAAAAATTATTTTTATAAAATTGTATAAAAACAGATTAAAAATCATTTAAAAAAAAATCATTTTCGTGATAGTAAACAAACGGAAATCAAAATATCATTTTTAAACAAATCTCTACAAAATATTCTCTAAATTTTTTAAACTCAAAATCATTTTTATTTAAACTCAAACAAATGCACCCATAGTTAAATTTAATCACTTCTAATCTTTGAAATTATTATCGGTATTTATGTGTGATTGATAGTGTTGTTTTCTGAATTTAATTGGTTTTATTTTGTGTTTGTGTGACAAATTGACATAAATTTAAATAAATCAATTGAGTCATTGAAATAAAAAATTGGGGACATGAGAGATTTAGAAGGAAAACACAAAGCTAAAAGAAAAAAGAAAGAAGACTAACTCTTGAAGTATAACTAATGGTCACAAGAAAATGAGGTTTAAATTATGAATCAATTAAAGTTATTTATGTGTAATTAGGAACGCTCTTTTTCAAGTTTTATAACTTTGAAGTGAAAGAAATGGAAAATATTAGAAATTTTCCATAGTATTACTTAAAAACAACTTGTTAAGATAAACATTCTTATATTATGTGTTTGATTTGAATGTGATAATAAACAAAATCATATTATTTTATTATGTCATGTATGTAGTGCGTATCTCATCATGACATACAAAATATATCATATTTAAATGATAAAATTATCGTTGTGAAATTATTACATTTATGAGTTCCGAATTTAACTTACAATACTGACAAATATTATAAATTAAGAAAAAATATTAAATAAATAAATAATGAAATGATTTTATATTTCAAAAATCAATTGCAACTACAAAATAAATAATTTAAAACTTTTAAAAAATTATGAATAACTAAATAATTCTATTTTATTTGTTACATAAGCAAAATAAAGATATAATTACTAAATTACATTTTGGATAATAATTCATAAGAGTATATAAAATTACATTTTGTTTAATTTATTAAATTTTGGATAATAATTTATTAGATTATACATAATTGTAAAACTACATTTATCATAAAATCAAACATATATTTAAAATTAATTATTTATATTTTATTTTTAAATTTTATATTAAATTCTATTGTTTCTTATTTATATTTTATTGGATTTTAATTTGTATATTTTAAAATATATTTTATAAGGTAACTGAGTAAATTATTGTTCTTATCCAATTATGTTAGTTTCTAACACAACTCATATTCATGATAAAAATTATAAATAGAGATATAAAAGATGATAGTTTCAAGAATCATTTACCTTATCATGTTTGTTCATCAAACAGAGAACTAAGACAAGATATGATAGTTATTTTATATCCTATATGTTATTTTTAACATCAAATGGACCTAAGAGATAGAGAAAAATCACACACATGAACTATATTGGTTTACCCAATTTGAGTTTTGTCTAATATTTACTCTCTGTGAGATTTTTTACTATGATTTTTGAAAAGCCTTATCAACCCTGCCCTATACACTTCTGCCATATGGGACTTTTTACAACCTACATTTTTGTATGCTTGGGAAGAGTTGCAATCTTTCTTTTAATTCAATTAGAACTTTAATATACATAAATTGAATCATTTTCAACTTGAAAGATGACTTCACAAGATTTACAAGAGGATTTTTTTAGTACCTGTACGTAGAATTATTGACATAAGTACTTCTTTTCAAGTTATGAGGAATTTTCTTTAAATACAGGTGTGTGAAAATTCATGTTTATGTTTGTAGATCTTCATGCGACAGTTGAGTTCGTGTCCCAACAATTGGTAACCAATTGGTGAAGTTGAACTTGAAGAATAGTCAACATTCTGATTTTAAGTTGACTTCAGAATGTTTGATGGATTTGTTCTTACCTTGTAGTGTAGGATAGAGAAAATGGGGGCATAACACATATTTCTATGTTGACTGTGTTCACAGTAGTGAGACGTGCTAGTGTCGCTTCTTACACAACTTTTATGTCAAACTTGTATTTTGTGCATGAACTTTCTAAACTCATAAATTTTCTGAAGTTCATAAAGTTGTTTGAACCTTCTTATCATGTTGAGAATACTCTATGTTTTCGTTCCTCATATTTTATCTGAATTTCTTTGATATCTATCGGAGATCTATTTCATGCTTAATCTCGTTTGAGTTTTATCCAATTTTGCTTAATCCTTTTGAGATATATTTGTATTAACCAAAACATTTAAAGGCACATGTTGAATAACAAATTGAATTAAATCATTAAGGTTTGTTGTCATTAAAACATCATTAAGGATTAATTCTTAACAACTCCCTTGATCAAATGCTTCAAATGAATGATAGATATGTTAAAAAAAGAAAGAATAAGGCAGATGAAGCAATATATTGAGAGAATAATTATGAATCAAGTCCTCTTAATCTACCACAAAATTAGGCATGAGCGAGGATTATGTGTATTTACATAAAAGGCACCAATTTGTAACGTGGGGCTGATAAACTTTCATATCTATCTTATGAATGACATTTCACCTATTATAGATAGTTTATTCTTTAGAAAAACCTCACTCAAATACTTCATACGAAAAATAGATATGTGCTTCGTTCATATAGCTTGGTTTCAAGAGGGTTAGAGAAAATAAAATACTACAAGAAATAATCATATTTTGAATAGGTATATCTTTTTGCTCTATTGTGTGTTTACCGAGAGGAATAAAATTATCTGTTTTTCTCTATTGTCCCCTATCAAATGTGGTAAAGTCTCATAAATCTTATCTCAAAATTTTGGGCCACTTTAAAATGCACTTGGGTTGTTCTAATTCATTCTTTTCTAATTCTACCCAACTAGAATAAACATAGTAATAAAATCCCATAATCAATCATTTTCTAATCTATTAAATAACATTAATTCCAAATCATGAATAAATACAATTATAAGTAATTAATAAAATATTACTCATTTTTAAAAATGCAGGTAAAATACTAAATTTATAATAAAGATAATAAATTGAATCCTTTAAAGAATTTGAGAATCTTACAATTTTCATGTTACTTTGTTTTATTTGAGACATTTGTGAATGTTGAGAATTAGAGAATAAACAAAGATTGACAAAACCATCACATCTGTTGAGACAAAATCTCAATTTAATGTTTTGATGAAAACAAACAAAAAGTTAATTAAGAATGTTAATTATGATTCTAAGTGTTTTGATATTTAACATGTGTGTTTAAGTGTATTAATCAAAGATATGATCCAAGTAAAACAAGAATAAATCAGCATGAAAAGCAAAATCTGAATAAACAAGAAAGGAGAAAATTCTTACTAAAATCTGGAAAACGGAGAATGTTCTCCAGTTTTAGAATAATCATTACAGCTCAAAAACCAATCAATCTCCCCTAGTTAAAAGAAATTTTAGTCTCTGGATTTTACATCTATATCACCAGCACTTGACAAGGAACAAACTGAGATGATTAGATTCAAAGAAACCACTTGAATCACAAAGAGAGAAGATCATGAATCGGCAAGACCAGACATATCTGGACATTCTTGACAGCATTCTGATCAATCTGGACAGTAGTGGAATGATTGTCAAAGCTCCAAAATCAACCAATCTTCATTAGTTCAAAGAAGATTATGCCTCTGAATTTCATGCTAATGTTATCAATACTTGGCAAGGAGCAAGTAGGAACCATTTTAGTCAAAGAAGGCATTCGAATCACAAAAAGAGAAGATCATGAATTAGCAAGACCAGACAGATTCGAACATTCTTGACAACACTCTGATCAATCTGGACAGCACTGCAACACCAGCCTCCAGACTGATAAAACATTATCCAACTTATTATACTTGATCTTCAACAGCAAACATCTTTCTCCAGAATGACCAGACCAGTCTCCAGATTGATTATCAATCTCCGTTTCTGCAGAATTTCAGTTTTGATCTCCTTACTTCTGCAGTGGTTTATAATCATTCACCAAACTGTTTTGGATAGAATCAAAGCTCCAGATTGAAGTTGTAACATCAATAATTACATATGAAGCTTCAAGGACCATTAAACACAAGATAAATCTGACCAAGAACAAAGAAACCAACCCAGTCAACAAAGTTCAAAAGCTGGAATATATTTATTCAAATATATTGGTTTTGGTCAAATCTGACAGAGTACTACCAACAGCTCTTTTGACCATTATTAAATGCTCTAAAAAGCCTATAAAAAGAAGGCCAAGCTCAAGGAAAAATCAGAGCTTCAAGTCCTAAGAAAATTCATTACTCATTTCAATCATACTTGAATTTCTCTCACACACATACATTGAATCAAATCTGATTTTTCCCATTCGATTTCTAGAATCATTCTCTTGTATTTCTCTGTCAAAGAATCAGAACTCAAACAAGTGTTAAGCCTTCTTAGATTCTAACAAAGCAATCTCATCATTATTGTAAAACTCAAACTATAAGAGTTTAATATAGTTTGGGTAGATTGAAAGAAATCCTATCAAGGTTGATAGGTGACTTGATTGAACTCCTTTCTGGGTGGAAAGGTTTTACCTTTGTAGCAGATCAAGGTTGATCTCAACTAGGTGTTGTAAAACCAAGAAGGTTCTTTGTTTTAAACATTTAGTGGAAAATCTCACGGTTGTGAGGACTTGACGTAACCCGAGTTGGGTGAACCAGGATATATCGATGTGTGGTATTTCTTGCCTTATCTATTTACTTTCAATTTGATTGATTATCAAGTTAATTACATAAACTGAATTATTGATTTTAACTAATCAAGAACGTTCTCCGTTTTCTGGTTAAAACCAAGAACGTTCTCCGTTTTCTGTTTTCACAACCAAGATCAATCTTGAGTTATTTTCTTAAGTTTTTAACAGGAATTTTTAAAAGGTGCGTTTACAATTCAAACCCCCTTCCTTGTAAATCGA